>NW_028232878.1:0-145955 GCF_057557595.1 Rhyacophila brunnea
TATTTTATTACATTTATATCAAAGAATTAAGTCAAAAATAGTTTATAGAATTTTTGTTTTACTGTTACTAGTTTGATGTATCAAATAAAAAATAAAATTATCACCTCTTTCTACAAAAATATATTACTACAACTGCGAATAAATATGTATAAAAAATATACTTAATTTTTTTCCCAATTATAGCATAGCTATGAAATTAGCATATTTTTTTATCGATTTAGATACAAAACTCAAATTATAAAATGTATAAATAATACAATTTTTTTAGCAAAGACTATGGATAAATTGAAATATTTATTAAAAAAAACTGCGTGTATTTCGTGTATGATATTTTTCTCGTAATTTTATAATATTTTATAGCAAATTTATAAACATGTGGTGTTTTTATTATTATTTTCTAAATCTTTAATCCTAAAAATTAATGGACGTATATTCTTAAATATAACAAGTTATGTCGGATATTCTTATTCAAAATATGTTATTTGTACAAACAATTTTTTTGATTCCTGCATCATATTCTTTTATATTATATGTACTTCTAGAAATATTATAATTTTGGTGAAAAAAAGTATAAAAAAATATAATTACATTTAAAATTTCTTTGACATGTAAATAAAAATAAAAAAACCGGACAAATTCAAAGATGCGCTGTGTTTAAATATTTAAAGATTCATTAAAAATTTTCTCTGTCAAAAAAATAATTTACAAAGTTTGATTTAAAACTATTCATTTATAAAAGAATTAGTTTCGAAATATTGCTATTTTAAAATTTGACATTCTAAAGTATAAGGAAAAAATAATATGTAAATCAGATATTAGAATATTTTGTCGGTATTTTATCCCAACATATATACATTAAGCCTTTTTATACATCCTTTGTATTTAAAACTGATATTTAAATAATTAGATCATTTTTAAACAAGAAATTTATTCTGGTTTTATTATGAATTGATTTTCTAATTGTCGCTCTATTGTACAAACTATAGAGTAATAGACTGTTTTATAGTATTTTCTAATAATTATTTCAATATAATTCACATGATTTTTACATGGACATAATCTCGTTATACCTTCTAAAAACTTCAATAATAATTTACTCGAAAATAAAAGATATGAAAGAAAAAAATGTTTTAGATTGCACAACTGATCTCAATTTTGTCTTATACCATATATTCTATTATATCAACACAAAATTCTATCGTAATGCAACTTTTAATATTTATTATTTTATTTGTCTAATTCCAAATTTTTATGATCTAGACGGTTGTTTTTCTTCCATAGAAATACCTAAATATCTTTGCTATTGTATTTATTTTAGGTTTTGATTAGTTCGTATAATTCCAATATTTTATAATTAGTTTTTCTTATGTTTGAATGTGTGTCAAATACGGATAGGTAATCTCAGAATCAATTTATATTTATATGCATGCGTTCTATCATTGTGAATTTTATATATAATCATCAAAAGTAAAGCGAATTTTGCTTATTACATTACCCAGTGAATATTTAGAATCATAAAATAGAGAAATATACGATATACATATTTAATTTAAATATAATAGCAAGAATAACGTCTTTATACAGTATATCATAATTTTTTTGGCTCTAAAAATAAAAATAAAAAAAGGTTTTATTGCTATGTTCATCAAAGTCTTGTAGCTAAAATTTTATGATCGATTATAATGTATCAGAAATACTTTAAACTTTTAAAATTTGCGTTATTCTAAATGGTACAAAACCGTTTAAAAATGTTTATATAAAAAAACCGTTGATCATCTCATCTAAGCTTCAAAATGTTTTTTTATATATATAAGTTATTTTTATCGCTTGCCTAGTTTTAAAATTTATATATATACTACATTTTATTGTAATTAATTCCGATATATAAATGGAGGCACAAGTAAGAATTCAAGTATTTAAATTGCCATTTTTTTTTATTAGAGAAGAGATCATTCTAGAGTTTACTCTAGGTTAATGCATAATTTATTCTGAATTGATCATATACCGAATATATTATTATTATTTTATATCATACAAACTTTTGGCAAAATATTAAATCAAATCCAATATTTAGTTCTAAGAATACAATATGTTTAAACATCACGAACAACATGGAATCGGTTATAATGCCCTATAGTATCCTACTTTAGATATGCGGAAACGTACGTATTAGGAAATTTTACGTTAATAGTACATTGGATTGTGAACTTCGTATTATTATAATTTTAGATTATTTAAAAAGTTACTTACATTCTATTAGATTAGAAAATTTCTAAAGTTCATTTAATTTTTTCTTCTTAAAACATTATGTGAAGCCTTATATCATAAATAGAAAAATATTTCATAATTACAAAAACACAACTGTTTATTTTATCGATATATGAGGTTGTGTGATTTTTGTATAACTTTTTATAAATCGTATATTAAGATTCTTTATATTGTTATAAAAATTCATATATATAATCAAAGAAAATATCATTAAAATTTTTTACTGATTATCTATAGTTTTATAACTTTAAAATTTTCGTTTCAAATATTTTCTAAAACATAAAGGTTTCCTAAACATTTTGATTTTTTATGCATCAATTATACATTTTTTGCTCACTTTGATATTTCAACACACGTTTCTTTATATGTTTTTTTGTCTTTTTTCATCTTAAAACGCAATATTATTTACAATAAATTATGATTTTTCTGCACTTATCATCGTTTGTGATTGTGTAATTTCTTTTTTTGTTGAGTTTTACAAATATCGATTTCAAAATGTACTAAAAATATAGATAATGTAGTTTCTAGCGGCATAGTGTTTGTTTGCATATATTTTAGGTATAAAATCACTGATAAAAGGTTTTTTTTACGCTAGTAATTATAATTTTTTATGGAATATATTAAAGTATATTTTATTTTACAAACATTAGATTGTATAAAAAATTATAATGGTAAAACTAGTTCTCTAGATTCTTCATATATATCACAATATTATAATTATATCAGTAGTTCATTTATATTAAAATATTTTTTATATTGTTAAATTATATATACTATTTTATATTTTGAAAACTTAATAAAAGTAAAAAGAGTCTAGAATGATCCATTGATAGAGCTATCTTGGTGCACTAATCTTGTTTTGAATCTTATTTATCGTTTATTTTGCTTTTTAAATAATTTTCTTTTAGCATTTTTTTGGTTCCGATTTAAATAATATATTGTTAAATATCTTAAATTATGATATTATATTTTGCACATTTATTCACATATAGTTATATAAATAGAGTCATTAAAATTACAAATATTTTATATTTTTCATTGTCAATCTCAATTTTTTTCGTTTTCGCCGTTTTTATATAAGTAACCTTGTAATTTATATATTTATTTTTAATTAAATTTTCGTAGCTCATAAATTCAAATACATTACAAAAATGTACAGGATTTTGTTGAGATTTATTAGCATATATCTGTACAGGTCTAAGTATTTACGTTATAAATTTTCTATTCTGTAATAGTAAACATATTAATGTGTCAGTGGCAATGATATTCGGTAGATTAAGTACTTGTCATAATAATATAAAAAATCGAATTTCAAAATGTTATAGAATGGTATGAATCATGTAAAAAAAATATGGTAACATATATTTCGTCTATCTTAAAGATTTTTTGCTCCACTATCTAAGAAACTCACACATTTTGGAATTCTCTGATTAAAAAATAATTGTTGATTATATCATCCTTGACAATCTAAAACGTAAATCAAGAAGCGAAAAACAGCATTTTATATATATATAATCTGGTTCTTACAAAATTTTCCCGTTTCTTTACTATTCTATATTGTTAGAAAGAAATTTCACGTACTTTATCAATAATTTACCTATTAATATATATTTTGTCATAACACTCCAATTTTAATAGAAAAATTTAATAATATTATATAATTTTGCATAAAAAAAATATAATAGATTCATTTACAGAAATATCGACAGCCAAAATATAAAATATATTACGCATTTCATATTTAAACTTTTCAATGCATATATCTATTGATTTATAGTGTAAAAGATACTTTTAAAGTGACATATTTAGATATTAGAAATCTCTTAAAACAAGATATTCAGTGAAATTTTTTTTCATGTTTATATTTGAATCTTATTATATATATTTATAGTAAAAAGAATTTCTTTTATTTACTTTGTTCTGGAATCTCGACAAAAAAACCTACTGATACTATCGAATCTTATTATTTTGGCATGATTACACTTTCTAGAAATTTCGCCTCATTATGCAAGGATTCTTCGGATTTTCTAGTTTTTTACTATAAGATTAACATCTTTTGCCTATATGACACCTCTTCTAATTTAAAGCCACCTTCGATATGTTGTAATTGTAAAATATCTTTTTTGCTGTTTTAATCATATGTTTTTGTTAGTGGGTTTTTTATTTCCTCCTAGAATCGTTTGCTTAGAATGATTTCATTTCCGTTGTTCTTCATCAAGATATACATCAAAAAATTCATTCATAAGCATATTATAATTTTCATTAGGAAATGCATTTGTATGCTCTGCTCTGAGTTTTTGTTCTAAAGATTTTATTTCGACATCAAATAACGTGTTTTCATTTGTCTTTGCGATTCTTCGAAATCTCGCACCATTGAGAAGCTATGTTTTTTTCTAAAACTTTTGCAATATTCACCTGTAGTTTCCCTTTTTAGATCAATAATTACTTCTATATTTGTAATTTTCTTTACTTACTATTCTGTTTTATATTTTCGGTTCGTGCATCAAAAATTTTTACATCTTCTACGATTCTTAAAAATTTAGGTTCTGCTCACTTTCAATTTTCACGGAATTTGAATTTTCTTTTTTATCTTCTGAATTTGTTTTTGTGAATCTTTTCAGATGAATCTTGAATTTTCGTTGGCATTTTATGCCTATATAAGCCACAGTAATAATACGAATTAAATTTACTGTGTTTATATAATTGAACTTTTATTTATAAAAAATGTCAACTTAAAGCAAATGAAATCATTTAAGTCTAATTTGACATGTTTTCATATGCTAATATAACTCAATAAAGCTTGGTTTTTCTGTAACTGCATATGAAAATAAAATTGAATTTTAATATGGATATTAGCAAGAAATCCAGTCTAATATTTTGATTTGCACAGCTATAAAATATTCTTATGAATATGAGTCTCAAAAAACCAAGATTCTAATTATAACTGCATATAATCTTAAAGGATTCATCCAATATTAAATGGCCTCAGTTTAGAAAATATAACATTTTTTGATGATTTGTGAGCTTCAAAGTTAAGTTTCAAACATTATATACATTTTTTGTTTTTGTGGTTTAAATTCGAATTTTCTGCTTCGAATAATGATAAATATTGTTAAATACTTTTAATTATTATTTTAAATTAATAAGAGTAAAAAAAATTTTTGTGCAATTCGTTTGAATATATATACAATAAATTATTTTTGGTTTAAAAAAACCAATTATTGAATTTTTTTCTAAGTGGAATACCATAAATATCCTAAAAGACTAAGAAAAATTGAAAATAAATTATATTTTGTTCTATCCGTTTATAAATATACAAATAAAATTTTTTTTTGCATCTATTTTTATTCGCTTAATTATAAGATATAACAATAACTTATTTTGTATATTTTTTTATAAAAAAGTAAATTGAGGGGTTTTTATATAAACTTATCGATGTTAGATCTATGTCGCAAAATATTATTCAAACATTGTTTTCGTTTTTGCTAAAAAAATATGGTGAAATAAATTTCGAGACAAAATATTTGGTTATTTACTATATTAATCTAAAAAATAGTAAGAAAAATTACGAATTTACGATTAACTTCATAGAAAAATAAATAAAATTATATATTGTTTCAAATTTATGTTTTTTAATTGTTATTAGTGACATATCAAACGATTTATTGGATAAGTATCTATTTCAAATCTATAAAAGTTATCAATGTGAGAAAGAATATTAAGATCAAATAATAAGATAATTCAATATAAAGTTTTAATCCACAATAATTATATATCTGGAATCTTTTAGATACATTTCACATATGTATTTTCGATTTAGAAATACCTTGAATTTACGTAATTTATAAAGTTAGCTGTATATAGGATAATTTAACATATCTTATTAACGTGATTAAACTTGTTTAAATCACAATCATTTTTTTCGTGAATAAGAATAAATTTCGTCTTTGAATTTTTAAACATGATTATTTATTATATTTTAATTGTTATTTTGAAAATAAATAAAACCTAGAAATTAGTTAACATTTTTTAATGTTTCTATAATAATTATAATACTCATCATGTGATGCTATTTTAAAAATATTACAATAAATTATGTATTTTTAGAACTCTATTTCGTAATGCCTTTGCTTTTGTGTATTTAAGTGCCTATTTTTTTATGTTTTGTGACTTTATTTATCATATAGCAAATTTTAAATCGTTTTTTGTCAAATCTTCCTTAGAAAATGTTGATAACTAAAATTTCGAGATTATTGACATCAAAATCAATCTTTAGACCATATAGTTTGTATTATAATTCTAAAGAGCCAGATATAATTATTCCATGTTGTTAAAACGACTTTTAAAATAACTTTATAATTTTTTGTGTTTAAACTGTATAATAAATAGTCGTATTAAGAAAATATAATCTACATTTAGAATCACATTATAAATAAATCGCCGTTTTTCGACAGAGTTTTAGTTGATAAAATATATTATATATTCCTTGTAGCAAGATTTACCAAGCACAGTCTTTTTTTTAATCTATTTTATTTTTTTTAGCATACTTTAATTTTGAATGCCAACGAAAAACAATTAAAATAACGTAAGTAAAAAACAATATCATGGTCCTTTCTTTGTATAATAATACAATTCTATAACATTTATCCTATAATTATTAGAAAATATAAATACAAGGTTTTATTTTTATTATATTTGTCTAAATTAAGAAATGCTTTATTTATATGCAGGTTTGTAAATATTCCATGTATTTAAAAATAAATTTGATTTTTATCTTTTATTAATCTATAAGGCCAATTAACACAATAAATCTATGACAATATATGTGACTAAGTATTTTATTTTTTGTGTATTTATCACATTATATATTTTATTTTACAGAAAAAAAGGTAATTTATTGTACTATAGAATCTGTATAATAAAGAAATGTTAATTAAGCGTTGTCAAATGATTAAAATCATAGAATCTAATTATTTTGGTAATGTATAAAGTTTTATTCTTATTTAGAAGCCGTTCTTTTTTTAAATTAAATATTGAAATATCATCCTAGTTTTCTATATTGACATTTCCAACAAGAAAAACCTTATAAAAATATAAAATCAAGATAATAATTTTACTATTCGATAATTATTAAACTTGGGATTATGATTTTCGTTAAATAATTTGATTTTCTCAAACTAATTAATGTGTCTTACCATATAAAATGCCTAATTTTAGTAATATTTCTTGATTTAATGATCAAATCAAACATTTTTTATATGAATAGTGCCGAGTTTTTAGATTGGATTATCCATATTTGAGGAAAATATTGTTTTAAAACCCACAAATAATATTATATCTGTTTTATATTGAATAAGTCCGATTTTTCTATAAATAATATATAAATGGGATTTTGGTTTTATATTTATAGTAAAAATGCCAATTTTACAGTATTTTAACTCAACTATTTAAAAAATTTTCGTGAACAATAGAACTAAATTAAAAAGAAACCAGGCATTATTAACACCTAAAAAGAATTTGGAATAGATTGAAAACTTATAGATTCATATAAAAGATGAGGTTGAGTAAAATATATAGATTACACTTTTTAGTATTACTAATATGAGTTTATTCCATTTCTGAGCCATATATTTTTCTTTATTTATAAGTCAGCTTTTTTTTAGTTTATGTATTTTTATTTCGCCATATAACTATATATTTTTTTCTTTTTTGCCCCATTAAATTTTTGAGCTACCAAATATTATAACTTTTATTCTTAACATTTATATGCAAACTTATTAATATTATGAAATAAGTCTTTCCCATCTATTCTGTAATTAGACTAAATTTTTTTATATCATTATATTAAATAACATAAGTTTGCTTATTGTAGTTAACTAAAATGACATTTTTGTATATGCAAAATATTGGACTTATTAAATGGACTGTTTTTTCTTCAAATCATAGCCAATATTTATTTTTTTCCTTACATTAATATCCAAATTAAATTTTCTATTGCATTATTTGATTTAGTAAGTTTAACTTTCAATTTTAGAAGTTTTGTATACTTTTAATTCGACTTTATTTGCCTCCTTCTTCTCGTGTCATTTTTTTTATTTTTAAATTCTCAAGATGCTAGATTTACTACGTTTTTACACAAATATTTTGTTTTCACTTTAATAAATCATGTGAAAATTCTGTATTTGCATATTAAACAACTAAAAATCGATAGAATGTGGCAAAAATAAATTTATATTGATGTTTTTTTTAGATAATATTTATCGAGTAAGTAAAATTTATTTTATTTTTAGATTTAATTTTGTAATGATCTAAGCCAGTAAATTTATATTTTTCGTCAACGACAATTTATTTAACATAATAATTAACTAACAAGGTTCCTACGGCAAATAATTTTTTTATAGAGTCATGAGTGTTTGTATTTTTCATGTAAAACATAAATTTTTGGCTCGAAAAAAGTTTTGTAGATGTAATAAACATATAACTAACATATTTGACCTTCAAATTTCGGTACTTATAAAATATTTACAGATAGTCATGTTATTTTTAGATATTTAAAATGAATCAATATAGAAAAACATTTGAAGAGAATGAATATAAGAAATTATTAAAACATGGTTTCGACTTATCATTATTTTTTTTCTGGTTTTTTTTTGTATTTTTTGTACTATTTGTTTTTATTCAGTTTATAACTCTTATAATAATTTTAACATTTATAACTCTTTTTGTTTTAATAAGATTAGTTAGAAACTGAAATAAATTAGTTATTATGATATTTTTCCATAAAAAAACCACATTATTCTTCATATAAAATTCAACAATGAACTATAAGTTATTTATAGAATAAGCATGTTTAAATCCGCTAAAAAATTCAATAAATATATTTAAAACTAATTTACAATATATAAAAGAAGATAAATTTTTTCTTAAAGAAGAAATGATATCTATAAGATATTTTATTATCAAAATATCGTTAAGATCGAAAATTTCCAGATTTCCAGAATTTTTTTTTGTTTTTTTATTAAACATGGATTGGCAATTGTATATTGATATTATGATTCTAATATATGAAATCACATAAACTATATAAAATTATTTGCTCAATCACATATTGTGAGCATATATAGCTTATAATAGGCTTTTTTTGCATTATCAGCCGTAAAATAATTTCATTGATCTTATTTTTTGAAAATCATTTTTATTATGTGTGAAAATTGCACCTTGATGAGCTTTGAAGTCATTAAAGATAAAATGACATAATAGTCATTGATATATAGCCAATATGGTATGTTGAAGTTTTTTTAGATGCGACTACAAAACAAAATAAAAATTAATATCAATAGAAAACTAAGTTTATGTTACCAATTAAATTATATATAGCATTTTAGGGTGCTTATATATGCTTATAATGTTTTTCGTATGCATAAAACAGGATTCAGAAAACTTTTACATACTCTATTTCTTTTAATACGTGAATACCAAGATAATTATAATATTTACTTTACTTAATTTCCATTTTATGTGATACAAAGTTCTTATAAGTCAATCTATAATTATTAACAGTTTTACACATGTTAATCTCAAAATATTGCTAATACCGATTCAGATTTTAGTATTTTATAATATAAGCCATTGAAACATATATTTTTAGATTTAAAATTATAGAAATATATTAAAAAGTCGAAAATATCTTTGAAATTATACATTGATATTATTTTTATAATATTTTTGATTCTTTTTCCTCTAAATATATAAAAAAGATTATTATATGTTTAGTTTCTTTAAATATAATTTTTAGAATAATAAGTCAGTAAATTTTTGTTTATAATTGCTGCAGCTTTTTATTTTAATATTACAATTAGCTGATGATACTTTATATATAATTTAACGCCAAAATCTTATATAATTTTTTCTATCACTATAAGCTTTATACAATTAGAATTCTATATTTATCTGTTTTTAATATTGCGGTAATTAGTCTATTTTTATGCGATTTAAGTTCTTTAATGTTTATTAGAATCTTTTTAATTCCTATCTTGACATGATATATCGACGAGAGTGGGAAAGACTCTCGTCAAAAAAAAGAAAATAAATCCTGTCGAGGTAATACGATAGGGGAGAAATCCCATAAACTTATATTTCTGCTGCTCTGAAGATGGCATTGGAGAGAGATTAAAGTCCTCTCGCCAGGATAATTGATAAGAAATAATATAATGGATGTAGCTTTGGTGGAAGATAAGAGGCGTGCAGGTGATTGGAAATCGAAAAGTAATTTTTGATTTGGTAGTAAATGTGCCGAAGGCTATGCCAAAATTTTACCATTTTTTCAGAAATTATATAAAGCGAAATTTATTCACAATATTTTCATATTTTAAAAATGCCATCTACTCTATCTCTAGAGATTTTTATTTCAAAAATTACCTCCTATATAATGCTGACATAAACTCTAATTTAATTATATACTTCTATCTCGTATTTATTATAAATAACTATCCATTATTCTATAATATGTTTTTTAAAACTAATCAATTATAATAAATAAAACAACAATACTTTCAGCAGTTTACTTTTCCGAACAGTTTTAAAATATTTGATATGTTTATTTTTAACGCTATTATGTTTCAACTGAGTTTATTTTCATAAAAAGATAAGGTAACCAATTTTTTTAGATTATTTTATGATAAATTTGTAAAAGCTAAATTTTTTAGAAAAATTATTTTAATAATTTGAATAATTATAAATATAAATATTTTTAACTTTGTGTTATTCGATAAAAACATAAATATTTTTAAAAAAAAAATTATATTTTATGACATGAACTAAACATCAATACTGCCAAGTACAACCATATTGTTTTGAAAAATATTATTCTTGTTTTAAAAAGATAAGTTGAAATGATCGAATTACTTTCCACTATCAAGAATATAGATTTTCGATTGATGTTATTCCAAGGAAATAAAATATTTTCATTCTTTATTCATTTTTACAACCTATTAAAGATCGAACCGCTTCAAATACTTGCACACAAAAATATTTATATAAATTAGTAAGTCACAGAACAATATTTCGATATTATAAAAAAAACGGCGAAAAATATAAGTTTTTCAATATAAATTCATATTCTTAATAAAAAATAATTAATAAACTGTAATTATAAATGAAAAAACTAAAATACTAAAATAGAATGGTGTTAAATACAATAATTTTGCATTAAAAATAATAATTAGCACATTATAGAACATTTTTATGGTAAAAAGATCGGATCTATTAATTTAAAGGTTTTTTATGGATCGATAAAATAAATATTACAACAATTAAGTTTATTTTTAGAACTATTTTAATAATTTAGAGACCAGTGCAAAATTAAAGATATTCAAAGATTATTAAAGGTTTTTTGAACCACACAATTTTGATAAAGTATCAATATTAGCCTAATGATCATAACTTAACGATTTTATAGTCATATTTTTTTATTTCATTTCCCAATTACCATAAAAAACTTCAAATACGTTATATAGATTAGTTATATTTCATATGATAACTTTAATTTACTGATAAATACATAAATATAAATCCAGATATATCCATAGAACCGCCATAAATTGAGATTAAGTTGATAATTTTAAACACTCAAATTACTAGATTATATTCTATAGGTCTTTAACGTATATATTGTATTTATAAATTACCTTGTTTATATGTGAAAAATGTAATCATAAATAAAGATAAAAATTTCGCATATATCGTGTCAATTAATTAAAAATAGATAAAATAGAGAAGAAAATTTCTGAAATAAAGTTAAATTACATGTGTTTATTATTTTTAAAATACGCTAGCTCATTTTATTACAAATAAGGGTTTTTTTAAGAGATAGAGTATAATTTCTATGTATTTTTAGGTTATCAAAATACATTAGCACATTTATATACACGTAAGGGCTTTTTTAAGAGATAGAGTATAATTTCCATGTATTTTTAGGTTTAAAAAATACGCTAGCGCAGTTTAATACAAGTAAGGGTTTATATATGAGATAGAGTATAATTTCCATGTATTTTTAGGTTTAAAAAATACGCTAGCGCAGTTTAATACAAGTAAGGGTTTATATATGAGATAGAGTATAATTTTTATGTATTTTTAGGTCTACAAAAAGTGCTAGCGCAGTTTAGTACAAGTAAGGGTTTATATATGAGATAGAGTATAATTTTTATGTATTTTAAGGTCTACAAAAAGTGCTAGCGCAGTTTAATACAAGTAAGGGTTTATATATGAGATAGAGCATAATTTTTATGTATTTTAAGGTCTACAAAAAGTGCTAGCGCAGTTTAATACAAGTAAGGGTTTATATATGAGATAGAGTATATTTTTATGTATTTTAAGGTCTACAAAAAGTGCTAGCGCAGTTTAATACAAGTAAGGGTTTATATATGAGATAGAGCATAATTTTTATGTATTTTTAGGTCTACAAAAAGTGCTAGCGCAGTTTAGTACAAGTAAGGGTTTATATATGAGATAGAGTATAATTTTTATGTATTTTAAGGTCTACAAAAAGTGCTAGCGCAGTTTAATACAAGTAAGGGTTTATATATGAGATAGAGCATAATTTTTATGTATTTTAAGGTCTACAAAAAGTGCTAGCGCAGTTTAATACAAGTAAGGGTTTATATATGAGATAGAGTATATTTTTATGTATTTTGTGGTCTACAAAAAGTGCTAGCGCAGTTTAATACAAGTAAGGGTTTATATATGAGATAGAGTATAATTTTTATGTATTTTTAGGTCTACAAAAAGTGCTAGCGCAGTTTAATACAAGTAAGGGTTTTTTATAGAGATAGCGTATGATTTTACTGTATTTTTAGGTTTACAAAATACGCTAGCACATTTATATACTGGTAAAGGTTTTTTGGAAAGATAGAGTATAATTTCTACATATTTATAGGTTTACAAAATACGCTAGCACATTTATATACAAGTAAGGGTTTTTTTAGAGATAGAGTAGCATTTTTATGTATTTTAAGGTTTGTAGAATACGCTAGCACAGTTTAGATCAAGTAAGGGTTTTTTAAGAGATAGAGTATAATTTATCTGTATTTTAAGGTCTACAAAAAGTGCTAGCGCAGTTTAATGCAAGTAAAGGTTTTTTAAGAGATAGAGTATAATTTATCTGTATTTTAAGGTCTACAAAAAGTGCTAGCGCAGTTTAATGCAAGTACAGGTTTTTTAAGAGATAGAGTATAATTTTTATGTATTTTAAGGTTTTAAAAATACGCCAGCTGATTTATATACTGGTAAATAAAGTAATAACAGATTTATACAATCTATATCTATATTTAGAAAATATATACATGCTAGTTTATAATACAATGTTTAAAGCCTGAAATATAAGAATTTTCATTAGAATTATCCTTAAAAGTTATAATTAGGTGCAATTTATTATTACGAGCAATCAAAAACATTTTATCAAACTTAAAAAATCGTTTTAAAGGTTTTTAAAGCGTCAGCGAAACTTGCTACATTAACCAGGAACTTGAATTTAAGGTCTACATAATACCTTAAATAGCTTCAAATCTAAGGTAGCCAATGCACATATAATATACTATATATGGCATATAACTATAGGATTAGAATAAACAAAGTATAGTTTATCCAGCCTATCCCAAGTAGGTCAAAAAACCCAAGTATACCTCTAGTAAGCCAATAGAATAACTGAATTAACTAGTTTTTGCAGCCTGGCCTTAGTAGATCAATCAGATTCGAGTATTCCCGTAGTTTTCCTTTGCCTGGCCATAGTAGATCAATCAGATTCGAGTATTCCCGTAGTTTTCTTTTGCCTGGCCATAGTAGATCAATCAGATTCGAGTATTCCCGTAGTTTTCTTTTGCCTGGCCATAGTAGATCAATCAGATTCGAGTATTCCCGTAGTTTTCTTTTGCCTGGCCATAGTAGATCAATCAGATTCGAGTATTCCCGTAGTTTTCTTTTGCCTGGCCATAGTAGATCAATCAGATTCTAGTATTCCCGTAGTTTTCTTTTTATTTCTAGTACGCCAATTATATTTATGTATTCCCATAGTTTAATCAACGAATATGGTTAACGAACCCTAAGCCCCTAGTCCCAACCCGCATTGGTATTTTTTTGGCCCTTTATATTTTTCTTGTTTCTGAAACTTTTATGTGTGGATTAAGTCGACTATTTTTTTTCTTTATTTTAGTGGTTTTTTTATGTGATAATAACTATCATATACACCAAATCGATAAAATTTTGTTTTGAATTATAAATCGATATAGATTATGCTTGATGTATTTTGATATGGGATTTTAGTAGAAAGTTTAAGGGTCCTATTATTTTTTTTTCTTTTAATGATCAATTACATAAAATATTGAATATATTTTTATATCTTATTAAAATATTCAATTATAAAAAAAGATTTTGATATCATTTAATTGATTTTGATGTCTTTTAAATAGGATTTTTATAGTATGTTTCTTATATACGAAAAAAAAGGTGGATAATGCTAAAATAGGTAATTTTTATGAGTTAAATGTCAAAAAAGCTGTTTAATTTATTAAGTAAATGAAGAAAAATGTTTTTTTTTCTTCTTTTTTTTTAATTTTATGTAATTTTTTTTTATATTTCTAATCATCTAAAATACCAACTTTTTCGATTTTTTATACACTGAGATATAATTAAAACCCAATATAATGTATTTTGTAAATTATTCACACACATCGATAACACATTTCGGTAAAATAGACATGATTTTGAGTTTAAATCTGCTTGCTAAAGTAAAACAAACACACGATTTAACGATTTAAAAATTCCAAGAAAGCATTTTTTATATACTATTCTGGTGATTTATATGCTATTTGATACATATAGTCGCCTAAATAACTATAAAGAGGGGCTAATTCTGTTAGATAGCTGAATAAAAACCCTTTTTTGGTATTTTTCTCTTGCAAATTAACACATCTAATGTTGAATATTTCTATAATAGAACATTTATAATAAATTGTTGTTAAAAAAATACATAAATTGTTAAATAGTTCAGCTAGGATGAAGAAAAAATGTCTATTTTAGAATACGGTGTTTGTTAAATACTATTTCTTTATTTATAATAATAGAAATTAGCATTTTTCTTTATATATCTAGTTATTAATAGTTTTATTTTCTGTTTTTTTCTTATAACATTTATTATAATGCATTTACCATATAATAAAAAAGTAGTTAGCCTTTTTTTTTAGATTTGTCATGTTTAAAAAGTAAATATATATGCAGAAATAATAAACATATTGCTCTGATATAAAGTGAAAAATGCATAAATACTTGATTTTATTATAAAAAGTGTATTTTATAGCAAAAAATTCGACAATTTATATATGATAATCTATGTTTTATGTTTCTATAAAAATAATATATTTATATTTTTTAAATTACGATGCAATGAACACAACAATAGAGTCGCCCTTCTAGGGTAGGGGCGACTCTATTATTATATTTATCACTCGTTTATGATATTATTTCTTACCATGTTTTCAATGATCAGTTAATCTTCATCTAAAATCTTTCAGTTTTAGTGAATAAAATATTTAGCCATTGATGTCTTTTACAAATTAAAAAGCCTTTTATCACTTTTTTGTAATGAAAAAAAAAACATCAAAATCTGTGCTAGATTACAAAATAAAACATAAATAAGAGATAAAATTGCAAGATATAATCACTCTTATATTTTAAGATTGCTTCAACAGCCAAATATTTTAAAATTATATCCAAAAATGTAATAAATACATTTTTCGTCTTTTCTTGGCAACATAAAACCTGGATTTTATATAACTTGCATTATTTAAATTGTTGTATTTTGGATATTTTATATATATATGTTAAATAGAAGCAATTGTCTACAAAAGTTAACACAAATAAGTTCTGATGCTTTTTTCTATAGTAAAAGTTTACATTTATTTGTGATTTTAAATCTATTCGATTGACATAAAAAATCACATATCCGTGTTTGTAAAAAACGATAAAAAATACTATTAGTGGTATGAAACAATATAAAAAAGGTTTTTTATGCAATTCCTTCTGCTATAATTTGAAGTTTTTCGTTTTTAAAATCCATAAGCTGTAACAATAAAAACTTATCTTCTGTATCGTAGTGTGAGTTTTATCTTAAAAATACAATGTTTTTTTTTCCCTTTTCTTGATAGCTGTTTTATTTGTTTATAAAATTACATAATAAGCCTTATGTGAATAAAAAAAGGTTTTTTTTGTTTTTATAGATAATTGATTTCAAATTATATGTTTAACTATTTAAAGATTAATATTTAATTGCATAATAATTTTTTTTCTTATAAATAGGTTTGAATATTACTCGTTACATTTTTATATGTTTTACTATATAAAAACGATTATTTTGTGTTTAACTATATATACTTTTATAGATTCTATCTCTTAAATTTTAAAAGACTGGGTTTATTCATATACATGATAGTCTTTTTTTATGCTCTTTGAATAACAAAAAAGATATTAATATGCTGAGAAACCTCTTCTATATGAACTACTTTATTATTTTATACTTTATTATATTTGATTTGAATAGCGTAATATAATGTTTTTATATTTATTCTCTAATCGATATAACTATTACATTATGATAAATTTTGTTTCTTTTTCTGTTTTTATATAAATAAAATCAAAAATCGTATGTTATTTTAGATTTTATTTTTATTTGTTAAACTAAATAATATATTTGTTGTTTTTTTTACAAATCGATAAAACCTAGAAAATTTATTATTATATTTTAAAACAATTTTATGGCTGTTTGGTCCTCTTTTTTTGTAAATGACTTTATATTTTTTTCGTTATCTTCCATTTTTTAATAAATCTAATAGTTAGCTTTTCAAATGTGAACATAAATTTTATATTTCTAGATTTAAAAATTCATGGTTTTATCCACTCAAATTATTAAATTGCCAAGCATTTACTGTTTCAAGTGAATATTATAGTAGAATTTTCATATTTATAGAATTTTATTCAAGAATTATGGTATATTCCGAAGATATATGTTTTATAATGATTTTAGACGTGGGTTAAATAAAATCAATTTTGAAATTTTTTTTTTGAAATTTTATTTAGATGGATTTTGTCTGAAGGTTCAAATTTTACAATGATTATAGACATGGGTTTTATTTTAATTAATTTGGACTTTTTTTTTATAAAATTTTTTTTTAGCAAGATTCAATCGAAGGTTCAAATTTTATAATAATTATAGACAAGGAAATAAATTAAATATACACTGTATATTGAATAATTATTTGATATTATTTATATATCAACATTTGCTGTTTTGTTTTTATGTTTTACGTTTTTCGTTGGATATAATTATTTGCTTACAATAATTCAATTTTGTATTTTAATGTATTAATAATCTTAAGCTTCTATAAGATGTTTTATCGTATATGTTAAATATTCTGTTTTGCTTCATTTTAGTTATAATAATCTTGATTTTTGAATTTTACATAAGAATGTATATAAAGGTTTAATATTGTTACTTTATATGAAATTATATTTTATTATTTATATCACTGCTATTACTAGAATTCTTTTATTTATATATTTTTTTGTAAAAATTTCGCGATTCTTGAAAAAAATTATATACTTTCTGGAATTGATGAATAGAAATATATGAATCCTTTTATTTTTTATTTTTTATAAACCTGTGTTATGTTCTCAACAGTTTTCTTTTGGCCTTTATCTAAACAAAGCTGATCTAAAATGGTCATTGATCAAATTTACCCCTTTTCTAGATAAGAAAATTAAATTATACGATTTTTATCATGATATTTCCGTCTATTTCTTCGAAATTTTGTCATAATACTGATATTCTATCCATTGAGTTTATAAATATGCGTTTTTTTCTGAAAATGGGGCATATTTTTGAAAAAAAAACAAAGCTCTGTATATCCTTTATCATATTTTCTATTTTAGTTTATCTTTTTAATCATCGCTATGATAACATTAAAGTCCGAAAGTTCATGTCTATATATTCTTATGCAACTGAGATCATAAAGATATAACTAAATGTCAACAATGCAATTATTTATACGATATTTTCATGTTTAATCTTTTTCAATGATAATTATACCATTATTTTTATGGTTTTTTGATATTTTTTTACTTTTTACCATCCCTTAATCCACAAAATTATTAATAATTTACTTTTTTATTGTAAAAGTAAAATTAATTCTTATTACTTTTATAATTATTATCTTTAAATTCTGAACAATGCTTTTTTCTTTCTATTATAAACAAAAAATATATTCATTCTATTTTATTTTTTTTTGTTATTATTGGATATTGTATCTTTAGATTAAGATATTCGAACACATCGTGATGTTAGAAAATCGTTCTTAAATAAAATTATATGCTAGCATATTGTTTTTCTATTCTAATTTTGAACTTTCTAGATATAAAATATAGTTATCAAAACATTCGATTTTTCTTTTAAATTAGATTACGAGAAAGAATAACAAAAAAGAAAATATTTTATATATAATGATACAATAAATTGTGATTTATTTTATTATATTTTTTAACCATTTTTTTACAAACTATTATACTTTTTTTTATAAATTATTTATCCGAAATATTCTTCTGATTTTATTTAAATTTTCATTTAGAATCTATAAATTATTAAATCACCATAAAATTATTAATATTGACATTTATAATAATAATACGCATATATATGTCTATTATATACATTAAACTAGATTTTCTGACTCTAAAGATCGACATATCAATTGTTCTTTATAATATTTAAAACCGAAATTTTTTTTTATGTTAAGATTATTTGTTAATTAAACAATAGTATGAAAAGTTTTGAGATTTTATTATATGTATTTCTATTTCCCATTTATTTCTTTGTTTAAGATTATCTTGTTAATAAATTATTATTTTTTTAAGTTTTTTATTTTATTTTTCATATATATAGAAATATACTGGCGAAATCGAAATAGTTTTCGTGCTTAGTAATTTAGTATAATCTAATAATAGATTCATCTTTTAAGAAAATGAAATTTTCAAAGGAAATATAAATAGATTGAAAATTCAAAAATACATTTTTCTATTTAGACACCAGATATTAGAATTTGATGTAACAATTTGAAGTTTAATGCACTAATATTGACAATATTGAATTATAAATTACGTCTCTGATAGACAACTATAGTTATTGTCCTATTTTATTCCATATAAATTGTAATTTTGATTGATTATTTGTGGCTTAATCATCATATTTATACCAATCTTTTGGTTTTTTTCTTTATATAGGCGGTTTTCTACTTTTCTAGTTGTATAGAATAAATCTTTTATGTTAAAAAAACAGCTTGTTTCAAAATAAATTTATATTAATAGTCAATTTTATTATAAATATTTTATGAGTAATGTTATATTATCATTTTTCTATGCTATTTTAAATATAATATGTCTGCAGCGAGATGAGAAAAAACAAGTTTTATGTATTTTTTTAATGCTAAAAAGACATATCAATCTCATTTTAATCATAATTTTATTACTTTTAGCTGAATTATGTCGCTGAATAGCCGAATAAGTGGTGATAAATATGTCCACTAGCATAGAAAGAAATCGTACAATGATAATTTATCACATATAAAATACATTATCTAAAGTTGATAGAAGATAAAATCATCTTTTTGTGGATATATAGCCATAACAAACTTGGTTATATTTAAGATTTTTTTGCCTTATAATGGATATTTATATACTCTACTAGACATAGCTAATATTAGTACATTTGTTTTGTTAACCAGAAAAGGTGAATTTATTGATTTTTTGGTCAATTCCAAGCTTTATATGTTGCCATATTTTTTTCAGTCTTAAAAAAAACCTAGAACCAAGTCCTGTTTGGCAAAAAAAAACAATTTTTACTTGCTGATCATACTTTTATAAGCTAAGATACACATTCTGACTTTCTCATATTTCTCATTATCTGCGATTTTTTTAATAATTAATGACATCGCAAAAAAAAGGGATTTTTTTTCTTATAATAAAATTAAGTTTTCTTATTTAAATTATCTTTTTAAAACGTAAAATACTTAGAAAATCATAAATTTTATATTTTTCTTGTTTCTGAAACTTTTATGTGTGGATTAAGTCGACTATTTTTTTTCTTTATTTTAGTGGTTTTTTTATGTGATAATAACTATCATATACACCAAATCGATAAAATTTTGTTTTGAATTATAAATCGATATAGATTATGCTTGATGTATTTTGATATGGGATTTTAGTAGAAAGTTTAAGGGTCCTATTATTTTTTTTTCTTTTAATGATCAATTACATAAAATATTGAATATATTTTTATATCTTATTAAAATATTCAATTATAAAAAAGATTTTGATATCATTTAATTGATTTTGATGTCTTTTAAATAGGATTTTTATAGTATGTTTCTTATATACGAAAAAAAAGGTGGATAATGCTAAAATAGGTAATTTTTATGAGTTAAATGTCAAAAAAGCTGTTTAATTTATTAAGTAAATGAAGAAAAATGTTTTTTTTTCTTCTTTTTTTTTAATTTTATGTAATTTTTTTTTATATTTCTAATCATCTAAAATACCAACTTTTTCGATTTTTTATATACTGAGATATAATTAAAACCCAATATAATGTATTTTGTAAATTATTCACACACATCGATAACACATTTCGGTAAAATAGACATGATTTTGAGTTTAAATCTGCTTGCTAAAGTAAAACAAACAACAGATTTAATGATTTAAAATTTAAAGAAAGGGATTTTTTATATACTATTCTGGTGATTTATATGCTATTTGATACATATAGTCGCCTAAATAACTATAAAGAGGGGCTAATTCTGTTAGATAGCTGAATAAAAACCCTTTTTTGGTATTTTTCTCTTGCAAATTAACACATCTAATGTTGAATATATCTATAATAGAACATTTATAATAAATTGTTGTTAAAAAAATACATAAATTGTTATATAGTTCAGCTAGGATGAAGAAAAAATGTCTATTTTAGAATACGGTGTTTGTTAAATACTATTTCTTTATTTATAATAATAGAAATTAGCATTTTTCTTTTAATATCTAGTTATTAATAGTTTTATTTTCTGTTTTTTTCTTATAACATTTATTATAATGCATTTACCATATAATAAAAAAGTAGTTAGCCTTTTTTTTTAGATTTGTCATGTTTAAAAAGTAAATATATATACAGAAATAATAAACATATTGCTCTGATATAAAGTGAAAAATGCATAAATACTTGATTTTATTATAAAAAGTGTATTTTATAGCAAAATATTCGACAATTTATATATGATAATCTATGTTTCTATAAAAATAATAGATTTATATTTTTGAAATTACGATGCAATGAACACAACAATAGAGTCGCCCTTCTAGGGTAGGGGCGACTCTATTATTATATTTATCACTCGTTTATGATATTATTTCTTACCATGTTTTCAATGATCAGTTAATCTTCATCTATAATCTTTCAGTTTTAGTGAATAAAATATAAAGCCATTGATGTCTTTTACAAATTTAATAGCCTTTTATCACTTTTTTGTAATGAAAAAAAACATCAAAATCTGTGCTAGATTACAAAATAAAACATAAATAAGAGATAAAATTGCAAGATATAATCACTCTTATATTTTAAGATTGCTTCAACAGCCAAATATTTTAAAATTATATCCAAAAATGTAATAAATACATTTTTCGTCTTTTCTTGGCAACATAAAACCTGGATTTTATATAACTTGCATTATTTAAATTGTTGTATTTTGGATATTTTATATATATATGTTAAATAGAAGCAATTGTCTACAAAAGTTAACACAAATAAGTTCTGATGCTTTTTTCTATAGTAAAAGTTTACATTTATTTGTGATTTTAAATCTATTCGATTGACATAAAAAATCACATATCCGTGTTTGTAAAAAACGATAAAAAATACTATTAGTGGTATGAAACAATATAAAAAAGGTTTTTTATGCAATTCCTTCTGCTATAATTTGAAGTTTTTCGTTTTTAAAATCCATAAGCTGTAACAATAAAAACTTATCTTCTGTATCGTAGTGTGAGTTTTATCTTAAAAATACAATGTTTTTTTTTCCCTTTTCTTGATAGCTGTTTTATTTGTTTATAAAATTACATAATAAGCCTTATGTGAATAAAAAAAGGTTTTTTTTGTTTTTATAGATAATTGATTTCAAATTATATGTTTAACTATTTAAAGATTAATATTTAATTGCATAATAATTTTTTTTCTTATAAATAGGTTTGAATATTACTCGTTACATTTTTATATGTTTTACTATATAAAAACGATTATTTTGTGTTTAACTATATATACTTTTATAGATTCTATCTCTTAAATTTTAAAAGACTGGGTTTATTCATATACATGATAGTCTTTTTTTATGCTCTTTGAATAACAAAAAAGATATTAATATGCTGAGAAACCTCTTCTATATGAACTACTTTATTATTTTATACTTTATTATATTTGATTTGAATAGCGTAATATAATGTTTTTATATTTATTCTCTAATCGATATAACTATTACATTATGATAAATTTTGTTTCTTTTTCTGTTTTTATATAAATAAAATCAAAAATCGTATGTTATTTTAGATTTTATTTTTATTTGTTAAACTAAATAATATATTTGTTGTTTTTTTTACAAATCGATAAAACCTAGAAAATTTATTATTATATTTTAAAACAATTTTATGGCTGTTTGGTCCTCTTTTTTTGTAAATGACTTTATATTTTTTTCGTTATCTTCCATTTTTTAATAAATCTAATAGTTAGCTTTTCAAATGTGAACATAAATTTTATATTTCTAGATTTAAAAATTCATGGTTTTATCCACTCAAATTATTAAATTGCCAAGCATTTACTGTTTCAAGTGAATATTATAGTAGAATTTTCATATTTATAGAATTTTATTCAAGAATTATGGTATATTCCGAAGATATATGTTTTATAATGATTTTAGACGTGGGTTAAATAAAATCAATTTTGAAATTTTTTTTTTGAAATTTTATTTAGATGGATTTTGTCTGAAGGTTCAAATTTTACAATGATTATAGACATGGGTTTTATTTTAATTAATTTGGACTTTTTTTTTATAAAATTTTTTTTTAGCAAGATTCAATCGAAGGTTCAAATTTTATAATAATTATAGACAAGGAAATAAATTAAATATACACTGTATATTGAATAATTATTTGATATTATTTATATATCAACATTTGCTGTTTTGTTTTTATGTTTTACGTTTTTCGTTGGATATAATTATTTGCTTACAATAATTCAATTTTGTATTTTAATGTATTAATAATCTTAAGCTTCTATAAGATGTTTTATCGTATATGTTAAATATTCTGTTTTGCTTCATTTTAGTTATAATAATCTTGATTTTTGAATTTTACATAAGAATGTATATAAAGGTTTAATATTGTTACTTTATATGAAATTATATTTTATTATTTATATCACTGCTATTACTAGAATTCTTTTATTTATATATTTTTTTGTAAAAATTTCGCGATTCTTGAAAAAAATTATATACTTTCTGGAATTGATGAATAGAAATATATGAATCCTTTTATTTTTTATTTTTTATAAACCTGTGTTATGTTCTCAACAGTTTTCTTTTGGCCTTTATCTAAACAAAGCTGATCTAAAATGGTCATTGATCAAATTTACCCCTTTTCTAGATAAGAAAATTAAATTATACGATTTTTATCATGATATTTCCGTCTATTTCTTCGAAATTTTGTCATAATACTGATATTCTATCCATTGAGTTTATAAATATGCGTTTTTTTCTGAAAATGGGGCATATTTTTGAAAAAAAAACAAAGCTCTGTATATCCTTTATCATATTTTCTATTTTAGTTTATCTTTTTAATCATCGCTATGATAACATTAAAGTCCGAAAGTTCATGTCTATATATTCTTATGCAACTGAGATCATAAAGATATAACTAAATGTCAACAATGCAATTATTTATACGATATTTTCATGTTTAATCTTTTTCAATGATAATTATACCATTATTTTTATGGTTTTTTGATATTTTTTTACTTTTTACCATCCCTTAATCCACAAAATTATTAATAATTTACTTTTTTATTGTAAAAGTAAAATTAATTCTTATTACTTTTATAATTATTATCTTTAAATTCTGAACAATGCTTTTTTCTTTCTATTATAAACAAAAAATATATTCATTCTATTTTATTTTTTTTTGTTATTATTGGATATTGTATCTTTAGATTAAGATATTCGAACACATCGTGATGTTAGAAAATCGTTCTTAAATAAAATTATATGCTAGCATATTGTTTTTCTATTCTAATTTTGAACTTTCTAGATATAAAATATAGTTATCAAAACATTCGATTTTTCTTTTAAATTAGATTACGAGAAAGAATAACAAAAAAGAAAATATTTTATATATAATGATACAATAAATTGTGATTTATTTTATTATATTTTTTAACCATTTTTTTACAAACTATTATACTTTTTTTTATAAATTATTTATCCGAAATATTCTTCTGATTTTATTTAAATTTTCATTTAGAATCTATAAATTATTAAATCACCATAAAATTATTAATATTGACATTTATAATAATAATACGCATATATATGTCTATTATATACATTAAACTAGATTTTCTGACTCTAAAGATCGACATATCAATTGTTCTTTATAATATTTAAAACCGAAATTTTTTTTTATGTTAAGATTATTTGTTAATTAAACAATAGTATGAAAAGTTTTGAGATTTTATTATATGTATTTCTATTTCCCATTTATTTCTTTGTTTAAGATTATCTTGTTAATAAATTATTATTTTTTTAAGTTTTTTATTTTATTTTTCATATATATAGAAATATACTGGCGAAATCGAAATAGTTTTCGTGCTTAGTAATTTAGTATAATCTAATAATAGATTCATCTTTTAAGAAAATGAAATTTTCAAAGGAAATATAAATAGATTGAAAATTCAAAAATACATTTTTCTATTTAGACACCAGATATTAGAATTTGATGTAACAATTTGAAGTTTAATGCACTAATATTGACAATATTGAATTATAAATTACGTCTCTGATAGACAACTATAGTTATTGTCCTATTTTATTCCATATAAATTGTAATTTTGATTGATTATTTGTGGCTTAATCATCATATTTATACCAATCTTTTGGTTTTTTTCTTTATATAGGCGGTTTTCTACTTTTCTAGTTGTATAGAATAAATCTTTTATGTTAAAAAAACAGCTTGTTTCAAAATAAATTTATATTAATAGTCAATTTTATTATAAATATTTTATGAGTAATGTTATATTATCATTTTTCTATGCTATTTTAAATATAATATGTCTGCAGCGAGATGAGAAAAAACAAGTTTTATGTATTTTTTTAATGCTAAAAAGACATATCAATCTCATTTTAATCATAATTTTATTACTTTTAGCTGAATTATGTCGCTGAATAGCCGAATAAGTGGTGATAAATATGTCCACTAGCATAGAAAGAAATCGTACAATGATAATTTATCACATATAAAATACATTATCTAAAGTTGATAGAAGATAAAATCATCTTTTTGTGGATATATAGCCATAACAAACTTGGTTATATTTAAGATTTTTTTTCCTTATAATGGATATTTATATACTCTACTAGACATATCTAATATTAGTACATTTGTTTTGTTAACCAGAAAAGGTGAATTTATTGATTTTTTGGTCAATTCCAAGCTTTATATGTTGCCATATTTTTTTCTGTCTTAAAAAAAACCTAGAACCAAGTCCTGTTTGGCAAAAAAAACAATTTTTACTTGCTGATCATACTTTTATAAGCTAAGATACACATTCTGACTTTCTCATATTTCTCATTATCTGCGATTTTTTTTAATAATTAATGACATCGCAAAAAAAAGGGATTTTTTTTCTTGTAATAAAATAAAGTTTTCCCTATTGAAATTATCTTTTTAAAACGTAAAATACTTAGAAAATCATAAATTTTATATTTTTCTTGTTTCTGAAACTTTTATGTGTGGATTAAGTCGACTATTTTTTTTCTTTATTTTAGTGGTTTTTTTATGTGATAATAACTATCATATACACCAAATCGAAAAAATATGTTTTGAATTATAAATCGTTATAGATTATGCTTGATGTATTTTGATATGGGATTTTAGTAGAAAGTTTAAGGGTCCTATTATTTTTTTTTCTTTTAATGATCAATTACATAAAATATTGAATATATTTTTATATCTTATTAAAATATTCAATTATAAAAAAAGATTTTGATATCATTTAATTGATTTTGATGTCTTTTAAATAGGATTTTTATAGTATGTTTCTTATATACGAAAAAAAAGGTGGATAATGCTAAAATAGGTAATTTTTATGAGTTAAATGTCAAAAAAGCTGTTTAATTTATTAAGTAAATGAAGAAAAATGTTTTTTTTTCTTCTTTTTTTTTAATTTTATGTAATTTTTTTTTATATTTCTAATCATCTAAAATACCAACTTTTTCGATTTTTTATACACTGAGATATAATTAAAACCCAATATAATGTATTTTGTAAATTATTCACACACATCGATAACACATTTCGGTAAAATAGACATGATTTTGAGTTTAAATCTGCTTGCTAAAGTAAAACAAACAACAGATTTAATGATTAAAAATTTAAAGAAAGCATTTTTTATATACTATTCTGGTGATTTATATGCTATTTGATACATATAGTCGCCTAAATAACTATAAAGAGGGGCTAATTCTGTTAGATAGCTGAATAAAAACCCTTTTTTGGTATTTTTCTCTTGCAAATTAACACATCTAATGTTGAATATTTCTATAATAGAACATTTATAATAAATTGTTGTTAAAAAAATACATAAATTGTTAAATAGTTCAGCTAGGATGAAGAAAAAATGTCTATTTTAGAATACGGTGTTTGTTAAATACTATTTCTTTATTTATAATAATAGAAATTAGCATTTTTCTTTATATATCTAGTTATTAATAGTTTTATTTTCTGTTTTTTTCTTATAACATTTATTATAATGCATTTACCATATAATAAAAAAGTAGTTAGCCTTTTTTTTTAGATTTGTCATGTTTAAAAAGTAAATATATATGCAGAAATAATAAACATATTGCTCTGATATAAAGTGAAAAATGCATAAATACTTGATTTTATTATAAAAAGTGTATTTTATAGCAAAAAATTCGACAATTTATATATGATAATCTATGTTTTATGTTTCTATAAAAATAATATATTTATATTTTTTAAATTACGATGCAATGAACACAACAATAGAGTCGCCCTTCTAGGGTAGGGGCGACTCTATTATTATATTTATCACTCGTTTATGATATTATTTCTTACCATGTTTTCAATGATCAGTTAATCTTCATCTAAAATCTTTCAGTTTTAGTGAATAAAATATTTAGCCATTGATGTCTTTTACAAATTAAAAAGCCTTTTATCACTTTTTTGTAATGAAAAAAAAAACATCAAAATCTGTGCTAGATTACAAAATAAAACATAAATAAGAGATATAATTGCAAGATATAATCACTCTTCTATATTAAGATTGCTTCAACAGCAAATATTCATAAATTATATCCAAAAACGTAATAAATACATTTTTCGTCTTTTCTTGGCAACATAAAACCTGGATTTTATATAACTTGCATTATTTAAATTGTTGTATTTTGGATATTTTATATATATATGTTAAATAGAAGCAATTGTCTACAAAAGTTAACACAAATAAGTTCTGATGCTTTTTTCTATAGTAAAAGTTTACATTTATTTGTGATTTTAAATCTATTCGATTGACATAAAAAATCACATATCCGTGTTTGTAAAAAACGATAAAAAATACTATTAGTGGTATGAAACAATATAAAAAAGGTTTTTTATGCAATTCCTTCTGCTATAATTTGAAGTTTTTCGTTTTTAAAATCCATAAGCTGTAACAATAAAAACTTATCTTCTGTATCGTAGTGTGAGTTTTATCTTAAAAATACAATGTTTTTTTTTCCCTTTTCTTGATAGCTGTTTTATTTGTTTATAAAATTACATAATAAGCCTTATGTGAATAAAAAAAGGTTTTTTTTGTTTTTATAGATAATTGATTTCAAATTATATGTTTAACTATTTAAAGATTAATATTTAATTGCATAATAATTTTTTTTCTTATAAATAGGTTTGAATATTACTCGTTACATTTTTATATGTTTTACTATATAAAAACGATTATTTTGTGTTTAACTATATATACTTTTATAGATTCTATCTCTTAAATTTTAAAAGACTGGGTTTATTCATATACATGATAGTCTTTTTTTATGCTCTTTGAATAACAAAAAAGATATTAATATGCTGAGAAACCTCTTCTATATGAACTACTTTATTATTTTATACTTTATTATATTTGATTTGAATAGCGTAATATAATGTTTTTATATTTATTCTCTAATCGATATAACTATTACATTATGATAAATTTTGTTTCTTTTTCTGTTTTTATATAAATAAAATCAAAAATCGTATGTTATTTTAGATTTTATTTTTATTTGTTAAACTAAATAATATATTTGTTGTTTTTTTTACAAATCGATAAAACCTAGAAAATTTATTATTATATTTTAAAACAATTTTATGGCTGTTTGGTCCTCTTTTTTTGTAAATGACTTTATATTTTTTTCGTTATCTTCCATTTTTTAATAAATCTAATAGTTAGCTTTTCAAATGTGAACATAAATTTTATATTTCTAGATTTAAAAATTCATGGTTTTATCCACTCAAATTATTAAATTGCCAAGCATTTACTGTTTCAAGTGAATATTATAGTAGAATTTTCATATTTATAGAATTTTATTCAAGAATTATGGTATATTCCGAAGATATATGTTTTATAATGATTTTAGACGTGGGTTAAATAAAATCAATTTTGAAATTTTTTTTTTGAAATTTTATTTAGATGGATTTTGTCTGAAGGTTCAAATTTTACAATGATTATAGACATGGGTTTTATTTTAATTAATTTGGACTTTTTTTTTATAAAATTTTTTTTTAGCAAGATTCAATCGAAGGTTCAAATTTTATAATAATTATAGACAAGGAAATAAATTAAATATACACTGTATATTGAATAATTATTTGATATTATTTATATATCAACATTTGCTGTTTTGTTTTTATGTTTTACGTTTTTCGTTGGATATAATTATTTGCTTACAATAATTCAATTTTGTATTTTAATGTATTAATAATCTTAAGCTTCTATAAGATGTTTTATCGTATATGTTAAATATTCTGTTTTGCTTCATTTTAGTTATAATAATCTTGATTTTTGAATTTTACATAAGAATGTATATAAAGGTTTAATATTGTTACTTTATATGAAATTATATTTTATTATTTATATCACTGCTATTACTAGAATTCTTTTATTTATATATTTTTTTGTAAAAATTTCGCGATTCTTGAAAAAAATTATATACTTTCTGGAATTGATGAATAGAAATATATGAATCCTTTTATTTTTTATTTTTTATAAACCTGTGTTATGTTCTCAACAGTTTTCTTTTGGCCTTTATCTAAACAAAGCTGATCTAAAATGGTCATTGATCAAATTTACCCCTTTTCTAGATAAGAAAATTAAATTATACGATTTTTATCATGATATTTCCGTCTATTTCTTCGAAATTTTGTCATAATACTGATATTCTATCCATTGAGTTTATAAATATGCGTTTTTTTCTGAAAATGGGGCATATTTTTGAAAAAAAAACAAAGCTCTGTATATCCTTTATCATATTTTCTATTTTAGTTTATCTTTTTAATCATCGCTATGATAACATTAAAGTCCGAAAGTTCATGTCTATATATTCTTATGCAACTGAGATCATAAAGATATAACTAAATGTCAACAATGCAATTATTTATACGATATTTTCATGTTTAATCTTTTTCAATGATAATTATACCATTATTTTTATGGTTTTTTGATATTTTTTTACTTTTTACCATCCCTTAATCCACAAAATTATTAATAATTTACTTTTTTATTGTAAAAGTAAAATTAATTCTTATTACTTTTATAATTATTATCTTTAAATTCTGAACAATGCTTTTTTCTTTCTATTATAAACAAAAAATATATTCATTCTATTTTATTTTTTTTTGTTATTATTGGATATTGTATCTTTAGATTAAGATATTCGAACACATCGTGATGTTAGAAAAGCGTTCTTAAATAAAATTATATGCTAGCATATTGTTTTTCTATTCTAATTTTGAACTTTCTAGATATAAAATATAGTTATCAAAACATTCGATTTTTCTTTTAAATTAGATTACGAGAAAGAATAACAAAAAAGAAAATATTTTATATATAATGATACAATAAATTGTGATTTATTTTATTATATTTTTTAACCATTTTTTTACAAACTATTATACTTTTTTTTATAAATTATTTATCCGAAATATTCTTCTGATTTTATTTAAATTTTCATTTAGAATCTATAAATTATTAAATCACCATAAAATTATTAATATTGACATTTATAATAATAATACGCATATATATGTCTATTATATACATTAAACTAGATTTTCTGACTCTAAAGATCGACATATCAATTGTTCTTTATAATATTTAAAACCGAAATTTTTTTTATGTTAAGATTATTTGTTAATTAAACAATAGTATGAAAAGTTTTGAGATTTTATTATATGTATTTCTATTTCCCATTTATTTCTTTGTTTAAGATTATCTTGTTAATAAATTATTATTTTTTTAAGTTTTTTATTTTATTTTTCATATATATAGAAATATACTGGCGAAATCGAAATAGTTTTCGTGCTTAGTAATTTAGTATAATCTAATAATAGATTCATCTTTTAAGAAAATGAAATTTTCAAAGGAAATATAAATAGATTGAAAATTCAAAAATACATTTTTCTATTTAGACACCAGATATTAGAATTTGATGTAACAATTTGAAGTTTAATGCACTAATATTGACAATATTGAATTATAAATTACGTCTCTGATAGACAACTATAGTTATTGTCCTATTTTATTCCATATAAATTGTAATTTTGATTGATTATTTGTGGCTTAATCATCATATTTATACCAATCTTTTGGTTTTTTTCTTTATATAGGCGGTTTTCTACTTTTCTAGTTGTATAGAATAAATCTTTTATGTTAAAAAAACAGCTTGTTTCAAAATAAATTTATATTAATAGTCAATTTTATTATAAATATTTTATGAGTAATGTTATATTATCATTTTTCTATGCTATTTTAAATATAATATGTCTGCAGCGAGATGAGAAAAAACAAGTTTTATGTATTTTTTTAATGCTAAAAAGACATATCAATCTCATTTTAATCATAATTTTATTACTTTTAGCTGAATTATGTCGCTGAATAGCCGAATAAGTGGTGATAAATATGTCCACTAGCATAGAAAGAAATCGTACAATGATAATTTATCACATATAAAATACATTATCTAAAGTTGATAGAAGATAAAATCATCTTTTTGTGGATATATAGCCATAACAAACTTGGTTATATTTAAGATTTTTTTGCCTTATAATGGATATTTATATACTCTACTAGACATAGCTAATATTAGTACATTTGTTTTGTTAACCAGAAAAGGTGAATTTATTGATTTTTTGGTCAATTCCAAGCTTTATATGTTGCCATATTTTTTTCAGTCTTAAAAAAAACCTAGAACCAAGTCCTGTTTGGCAAAAAAAAACAATTTTTACTTGCTGATCATACTTTTATAAGCTAAGATACACATTCTGACTTTCTCATATTTCTCATTATCTGCGATTTTTTTAATAATTAATGACATCGCAAAAAAAAGGGATTTTTTTTCTTATAATAAAATTAAGTTTTCTTATTTAAATTATCTTTTTAAAACGTAAAATACTTAGAAAATCATAAATTTTATATTTTTCTTGTTTCTGAAACTTTTATGTGTGGATTAAGTCGACTATTTTTTTTCTTTATTTTAGTGGTTTTTTTATGTGATAATAACTATCATATACACCAAATCGATAAAATTTTGTTTTGAATTATAAATCGATATAGATTATGCTTGATGTATTTTGATATGGGATTTTAGTAGAAAGTTTAAGGGTCCTATTATTTTTTTTTCTTTTAATGATCAATTACATAAAATATTGAATATATTTTTATATCTTATTAAAATATTCAATTATAAAAAAGATTTTGATATCATTTAATTGATTTTGATGTCTTTTAAATAGGATTTTTATAGTATGTTTCTTATATACGAAAAAAAAGGTGGATAATGCTAAAATAGGTAATTTTTATGAGTTAAATGTCAAAAAAGCTGTTTAATTTATTAAGTAAATGAAGAAAAATGTTTTTTTTTCTTCTTTTTTTTTAATTTTATGTAATTTTTTTTTATATTTCTAATCATCTAAAATACCAACTTTTTCGATTTTTTATATACTGAGATATAATTAAAACCCAATATAATGTATTTTGTAAATTATTCACACACATCGATAACACATTTCGGTAAAATAGACATGATTTTGAGTTTAAATCTGCTTGCTAAAGTAAAACAAACAACAGATTTAATGATTTAAAATTTAAAGAAAGGGATTTTTTATATACTATTCTGGTGATTTATATGCTATTTGATACATATAGTCGCCTAAATAACTATAAAGAGGGGCTAATTCTGTTAGATAGCTGAATAAAAACCCTTTTTTGGTATTTTTCTCTTGCAAATTAACACATCTAATGTTGAATATATCTATAATAGAACATTTATAATAAATTGTTGTTAAAAAAATACATAAATTGTTATATAGTTCAGCTAGGATGAAGAAAAAATGTCTATTTTAGAATACGGTGTTTGTTAAATACTATTTCTTTATTTATAATAATAGAAATTAGCATTTTTCTTTTAATATCTAGTTATTAATAGTTTTATTTTCTGTTTTTTTCTTATAACATTTATTATAATGCATTTACCATATAATAAAAAAGTAGTTAGCCTTTTTTTTTAGATTTGTCATGTTTAAAAAGTAAATATATATACAGAAATAATAAACATATTGCTCTGATATAAAGTGAAAAATGCATAAATACTTGATTTTATTATAAAAAGTGTATTTTATAGCAAAATATTCGACAATTTATATATGATAATCTATGTTTCTATAAAAATAATAGATTTATATTTTTGAAATTACGATGCAATGAACACAACAATAGAGTCGCCCTTCTAGGGTAGGGGCGACTCTATTATTATATTTATCACTCGTTTATGATATTATTTCTTACCATGTTTTCAATGATCAGTTAATCTTCATCTATAATCTTTCAGTTTTAGTGAATAAAATATAAAGCCATTGATGTCTTTTACAAATTTAATAGCCTTTTATCACTTTTTTGTAATGAAAAAAAACATCAAAATCTGTGCTAGATTACAAAATAAAACATAAATAAGAGATAAAATTGCAAGATATAATCACTCTTATATTTTAAGATTGCTTCAACAGCCAAATATTTTAAAATTATATCCAAAAATGTAATAAATACATTTTTCGTCTTTTCTTGGCAACATAAAACCTGGATTTTATATAACTTGCATTATTTAAATTGTTGTATTTTGGATATTTTATATATATATGTTAAATAGAAGCAATTGTCTACAAAAGTTAACACAAATAAGTTCTGATGCTTTTTTCTATAGTAAAAGTTTACATTTATTTGTGATTTTAAATCTATTCGATTGACATAAAAAATCACATATCCGTGTTTGTAAAAAACGATAAAAAATACTATTAGTGGTATGAAACAATATAAAAAAGGTTTTTTATGCAATTCCTTCTGCTATAATTTGAAGTTTTTCGTTTTTAAAATCCATAAGCTGTAACAATAAAAACTTATCTTCTGTATCGTAGTGTGAGTTTTATCTTAAAAATACAATGTTTTTTTTTCCCTTTTCTTGATAGCTGTTTTATTTGTTTATAAAATTACATAATAAGCCTTATGTGAATAAAAAAAGGTTTTTTTTGTTTTTATAGATAATTGATTTCAAATTATATGTTTAACTATTTAAAGATTAATATTTAATTGCATAATAATTTTTTTTCTTATAAATAGGTTTGAATATTACTCGTTACATTTTTATATGTTTTACTATATAAAAACGATTATTTTGTGTTTAACTATATATACTTTTATAGATTCTATCTCTTAAATTTTAAAAGACTGGGTTTATTCATATACATGATAGTCTTTTTTTATGCTCTTTGAATAACAAAAAAGATATTAATATGCTGAGAAACCTCTTCTATATGAACTACTTTATTATTTTATACTTTATTATATTTGATTTGAATAGCGTAATATAATGTTTTTATATTTATTCTCTAATCGATATAACTATTACATTATGATAAATTTTGTTTCTTTTTCTGTTTTTATATAAATAAAATCAAAAATCGTATGTTATTTTAGATTTTATTTTTATTTGTTAAACTAAATAATATATTTGTTGTTTTTTTTACAAATCGATAAAACCTAGAAAATTTATTATTATATTTTAAAACAATTTTATGGCTGTTTGGTCCTCTTTTTTTGTAAATGACTTTATATTTTTTTCGTTATCTTCCATTTTTTAATAAATCTAATAGTTAGCTTTTCAAATGTGAACATAAATTTTATATTTCTAGATTTAAAAATTCATGGTTTTATCCACTCAAATTATTAAATTGCCAAGCATTTACTGTTTCAAGTGAATATTATAGTAGAATTTTCATATTTATAGAATTTTATTCAAGAATTATGGTATATTCCGAAGATATATGTTTTATAATGATTTTAGACGTGGGTTAAATAAAATCAATTTTGAAATTTTTTTTTTGAAATTTTATTTAGATGGATTTTGTCTGAAGGTTCAAATTTTACAATGATTATAGACATGGGTTTTATTTTAATTAATTTGGACTTTTTTTTTATAAAATTTTTTTTTAGCAAGATTCAATCGAAGGTTCAAATTTTATAATAATTATAGACAAGGAAATAAATTAAATATACACTGTATATTGAATAATTATTTGATATTATTTATATATCAACATTTGCTGTTTTGTTTTTATGTTTTACGTTTTTCGTTGGATATAATTATTTGCTTACAATAATTCAATTTTGTATTTTAATGTATTAATAATCTTAAGCTTCTATAAGATGTTTTATCGTATATGTTAAATATTCTGTTTTGCTTCATTTTAGTTATAATAATCTTGATTTTTGAATTTTACATAAGAATGTATATAAAGGTTTAATATTGTTACTTTATATGAAATTATATTTTATTATTTATATCACTGCTATTACTAGAATTCTTTTATTTATATATTTTTTTGTAAAAATTTCGCGATTCTTGAAAAAAATTATATACTTTCTGGAATTGATGAATAGAAATATATGAATCCTTTTATTTTTTATTTTTTATAAACCTGTGTTATGTTCTCAACAGTTTTCTTTTGGCCTTTATCTAAACAAAGCTGATCTAAAATGGTCATTGATCAAATTTACCCCTTTTCTAGATAAGAAAATTAAATTATACGATTTTTATCATGATATTTCCGTCTATTTCTTCGAAATTTTGTCATAATACTGATATTCTATCCATTGAGTTTATAAATATGCGTTTTTTTCTGAAAATGGGGCATATTTTTGAAAAAAAAACAAAGCTCTGTATATCCTTTATCATATTTTCTATTTTAGTTTATCTTTTTAATCATCGCTATGATAACATTAAAGTCCGAAAGTTCATGTCTATATATTCTTATGCAACTGAGATCATAAAGATATAACTAAATGTCAACAATGCAATTATTTATACGATATTTTCATGTTTAATCTTTTTCAATGATAATTATACCATTATTTTTATGGTTTTTTGATATTTTTTTACTTTTTACCATCCCTTAATCCACAAAATTATTAATAATTTACTTTTTTATTGTAAAAGTAAAATTAATTCTTATTACTTTTATAATTATTATCTTTAAATTCTGAACAATGCTTTTTTCTTTCTATTATAAACAAAAAATATATTCATTCTATTTTATTTTTTTTTGTTATTATTGGATATTGTATCTTTAGATTAAGATATTCGAACACATCGTGATGTTAGAAAATCGTTCTTAAATAAAATTATATGCTAGCATATTGTTTTTCTATTCTAATTTTGAACTTTCTAGATATAAAATATAGTTATCAAAACATTCGATTTTTCTTTTAAATTAGATTACGAGAAAGAATAACAAAAAAGAAAATATTTTATATATAATGATACAATAAATTGTGATTTATTTTATTATATTTTTTAACCATTTTTTTACAAACTATTATACTTTTTTTTATAAATTATTTATCCGAAATATTCTTCTGATTTTATTTAAATTTTCATTTAGAATCTATAAATTATTAAATCACCATAAAATTATTAATATTGACATTTATAATAATAATACGCATATATATGTCTATTATATACATTAAACTAGATTTTCTGACTCTAAAGATCGACATATCAATTGTTCTTTATAATATTTAAAACCGAAATTTTTTTTTATGTTAAGATTATTTGTTAATTAAACAATAGTATGAAAAGTTTTGAGATTTTATTATATGTATTTCTATTTCCCATTTATTTCTTTGTTTAAGATTATCTTGTTAATAAATTATTATTTTTTTAAGTTTTTTATTTTATTTTTCATATATATAGAAATATACTGGCGAAATCGAAATAGTTTTCGTGCTTAGTAATTTAGTATAATCTAATAATAGATTCATCTTTTAAGAAAATGAAATTTTCAAAGGAAATATAAATAGATTGAAAATTCAAAAATACATTTTTCTATTTAGACACCAGATATTAGAATTTGATGTAACAATTTGAAGTTTAATGCACTAATATTGACAATATTGAATTATAAATTACGTCTCTGATAGACAACTATAGTTATTGTCCTATTTTATTCCATATAAATTGTAATTTTGATTGATTATTTGTGGCTTAATCATCATATTTATACCAATCTTTTGGTTTTTTTCTTTATATAGGCGGTTTTCTACTTTTCTAGTTGTATAGAATAAATCTTTTATGTTAAAAAAACAGCTTGTTTCAAAATAAATTTATATTAATAGTCAATTTTATTATAAATATTTTATGAGTAATGTTATATTATCATTTTTCTATGCTATTTTAAATATAATATGTCTGCAGCGAGATGAGAAAAAACAAGTTTTATGTATTTTTTTAATGCTAAAAAGACATATCAATCTCATTTTAATCATAATTTTATTACTTTTAGCTGAATTATGTCGCTGAATAGCCGAATAAGTGGTGATAAATATGTCCACTAGCATAGAAAGAAATCGTACAATGATAATTTATCACATATAAAATACATTATCTAAAGTTGATAGAAGATAAAATCATCTTTTTGTGGATATATAGCCATAACAAACTTGGTTATATTTAAGATTTTTTTTCCTTATAATGGATATTTATATACTCTACTAGACATATCTAATATTAGTACATTTGTTTTGTTAACCAGAAAAGGTGAATTTATTGATTTTTTGGTCAATTCCAAGCTTTATATGTTGCCATATTTTTTTCTGTCTTAAAAAAAACCTAGAACCAAGTCCTGTTTGGCAAAAAAAACAATTTTTACTTGCTGATCATACTTTTATAAGCTAAGATACACATTCTGACTTTCTCATATTTCTCATTATCTGCGATTTTTTTTAATAATTAATGACATCGCAAAAAAAAGGGATTTTTTTTCTTGTAATAAAATAAAGTTTTCCCTATTGAAATTATCTTTTTAAAACGTAAAATACTTAGAAAATCATAAATTTTATATTTTTCTTGTTTCTGAAACTTTTATGTGTGGATTAAGTCGACTATTTTTTTTCTTTATTTTAGTGGTTTTTTTATGTGATAATAACTATCATATACACCAAATCGAAAAAATATGTTTTGAATTATAAATCGTTATAGATTATGCTTGATGTATTTTGATATGGGATTTTAGTAGAAAGTTTAAGGGTCCTATTATTTTTTTTTCTTTTAATGATCAATTACATAAAATATTGAATATATTTTTATATCTTATTAAAATATTCAATTATAAAAAAAGATTTTGATATCATTTAATTGATTTTGATGTCTTTTAAATAGGATTTTTATAGTATGTTTCTTATATACGAAAAAAAAGGTGGATAATGCTAAAATAGGTAATTTTTATGAGTTAAATGTCAAAAAAGCTGTTTTATTTATTAAGTAAATGAATAAAAATGTTTTTTTTTCTTCTTTTTTTTTAATTTTATGTAATTTTTTTTTATATTTCTAATCATCTAAAATACCAACTTTTTCGATTTTTTATATACTGAGATATAATTAAAACCCAATATAATGTATTTTGTAAATTATTCACACACATCGATAACACATTTCGGTAAAATAGACATGATTTTGAGTTTAAATCTGCTTGCTAAAGTAAAACAAACAACAGATTTAATGATTTAAAATTTAAAGAAAGGGATTTTTTATATACTATTCTGGTGATTTATATGCTATTTGATACATATAGTCGCCTAAATAACTATAAAGAGGGGCTAATTCTGTTAGATAGCTGAATAAAAACCCTTTTTTGGTATTTTTCTCTTGCAAATTAACACATCTAATGTTGAATATATCTATAATAGAACATTTATAATAAATTGTTGTTAAAAAAATACATAAATTGTTATATAGTTCAGCTAGGATGAAGAAAAAATGTCTATTTTAGAATACGGTGTTTGTTAAATACTATTTCTTTATTTATAATAATAGAAATTAGCATTTTTCTTTTAATATCTAGTTATTAATAGTTTTATTTTCTGTTTTTTTCTTATAACATTTATTATAATGCATTTACCATATAATAAAAAAGTAGTTAGCCTTTTTTTTTAGATTTGTCATGTTTAAAAAGTAAATATATATACAGAAATAATAAACATATTGCTCTGATATAAAGTGAAAAATGCATAAATACTTGATTTTATTATAAAAAGTGTATTTTATAGCAAAATATTCGACAATTTATATATGATAATCTATGTTTCTATAAAAATAATAGATTTATATTTTTGAAATTACGATGCAATGAACACAACAATAGAGTCGCCCTTCTAGGGTAGGGGCGACTCTATTATTATATTTATCACTCGTTTATGATATTATTTCTTACCATGTTTTCAATGATCAGTTAATCTTCATCTATAATCTTTCAGTTTTAGTGAATAAAATATAAAGCCATTGATGTCTTTTACAAATTTAATAGCCTTTTATCACTTTTTTGTAATGAAAAAAAACATCAAAATCTGTGCTAGATTACAAAATAAAACATAAATAAGAGATAAAATTGCAAGATATAATCACTCTTATATTTTAAGATTGCTTCAACAGCAAATATTCATAAATTATATCCAAAAACGTAATAAATACATTTTTCGTCTTTTCTTGGCAACATAAAACCTGGATTTTATATAACTTGCATTATTTAAATTGTTGTATTTTGGATATTTTATATATATATGTTAAATAGAAGCAATTGTCTACAAAAGTTAACACAAATAAGTTCTGATGCTTTTTTCTATAGTAAAAGTTTACATTTATTTGTGATTTTAAATCTATTCGATTGACATAAAAAATCACATATCCGTGTTTGTAAAAAACGATAAAAAATACTATTAGTGGTATGAAACAATATAAAAAAGGTTTTTTATGCAATTCCTTCTGCTATAATTTGAAGTTTTTCGTTTTTAAAATCCATAAGCTGTAACAATAAAAACTTATCTTCTGTATCGTAGTGTGAGTTTTATCTTAAAAATACAATGTTTTTTTTTCCCTTTTCTTGATAGCTGTTTTATTTGTTTATAAAATTACATAATAAGCCTTATGTGAATAAAAAAAGGTTTTTTTTGTTTTTATAGATAATTGATTTCAAATTATATGTTTAACTATTTAAAGATTAATATTTAATTGCATAATAATTTTTTTTCTTATAAATAGGTTTGAATATTACTCGTTACATTTTTATATGTTTTACTATATAAAAACGATTATTTTGTGTTTAACTATATATACTTTTATAGATTCTATCTCTTAAATTTTAAAAGACTGGGTTTATTCATATACATGATAGTCTTTTTTTATGCTCTTTGAATAACAAAAAAGATATTAATATGCTGAGAAACCTCTTCTATATGAACTACTTTATTATTTTATACTTTATTATATTTGATTTGAATAGCGTAATATAATGTTTTTATATTTATTCTCTAATCGATATAACTATTACATTATGATAAATTTTGTTTCTTTTTCTGTTTTTATATAAATAAAATCAAAAATCGTATGTTATTTTAGATTTTATTTTTATTTGTTAAACTAAATAATATATTTGTTGTTTTTTTTACAAATCGATAAAACCTAGAAAATTTATTATTATATTTTAAAACAATTTTATGGCTGTTTGGTCCTCTTTTTTTGTAAATGACTTTATATTTTTTTCGTTATCTTCCATTTTTTAATAAATCTAATAGTTAGCTTTTCAAATGTGAACATAAATTTTATATTTCTAGATTTAAAAATTCATGGTTTTATCCACTCAAATTATTAAATTGCCAAGCATTTACTGTTTCAAGTGAATATTATAGTAGAATTTTCATATTTATAGAATTTTATTCAAGAATTATGGTATATTCCGAAGATATATGTTTTATAATGATTTTAGACGTGGGTTAAATAAAATCAATTTTGAAATTTTTTTTTTGAAATTTTATTTAGATGGATTTTGTCTGAAGGTTCAAATTTTACAATGATTATAGACATGGGTTTTATTTTAATTAATTTGGACTTTTTTTTTATAAAATTTTTTTTTAGCAAGATTCAATCGAAGGTTCAAATTTTATAATAATTATAGACAAGGAAATAAATTAAATATACACTGTATATTGAATAATTATTTGATATTATTTATATATCAACATTTGCTGTTTTGTTTTTATGTTTTACGTTTTTCGTTGGATATAATTATTTGCTTACAATAATTCAATTTTGTATTTTAATGTATTAATAATCTTAAGCTTCTATAAGATGTTTTATCGTATATGTTAAATATTCTGTTTTGCTTCATTTTAGTTATAATAATCTTGATTTTTGAATTTTACATAAGAATGTATATAAAGGTTTAATATTGTTACTTTATATGAAATTATATTTTATTATTTATATCACTGCTATTACTAGAATTCTTTTATTTATATATTTTTTTGTAAAAATTTCGCGATTCTTGAAAAAAATTATATACTTTCTGGAATTGATGAATAGAAATATATGAATCCTTTTATTTTTTATTTTTTATAAACCTGTGTTATGTTCTCAACAGTTTTCTTTTGGCCTTTATCTAAACAAAGCTGATCTAAAATGGTCATTGATCAAATTTACCCCTTTTCTAGATAAGAAAATTAAATTATACGATTTTTATCATGATATTTCCGTCTATTTCTTCGAAATTTTGTCATAATACTGATATTCTATCCATTGAGTTTATAAATATGCGTTTTTTTCTGAAAATGGGGCATATTTTTGAAAAAAAAACAAAGCTCTGTATATCCTTTATCATATTTTCTATTTTAGTTTATCTTTTTAATCATCGCTATGATAACATTAAAGTCCGAAAGTTCATGTCTATATATTCTTATGCAACTGAGATCATAAAGATATAACTAAATGTCAACAATGCAATTATTTATACGATATTTTCATGTTTAATCTTTTTCAATGATAATTATACCATTATTTTTATGGTTTTTTGATATTTTTTTACTTTTTACCATCCCTTAATCCACAAAATTATTAATAATTTACTTTTTTATTGTAAAAGTAAAATTAATTCTTATTACTTTTATAATTATTATCTTTAAATTCTGAACAATGCTTTTTTCTTTCTATTATAAACAAAAAATATATTCATTCTATTTTATTTTTTTTTGTTATTATTGGATATTGTATCTTTAGATTAAGATATTCGAACACATCGTGATGTTAGAAAATCGTTCTTAAATAAAATTATATGCTAGCATATTGTTTTTCTATTCTAATTTTGAACTTTCTAGATATAAAATATAGTTATCAAAACATTCGATTTTTCTTTTAAATTAGATTACGAGAAAGAATAACAAAAAAGAAAATATTTTATATATAATGATACAATAAATTGTGATTTATTTTATTATATTTTTTAACCATTTTTTTACAAACTATTATACTTTTTTTTATAAATTATTTATCCGAAATATTCTTCTGATTTTATTTAAATTTTCATTTAGAATCTATAAATTATTAAATCACCATAAAATTATTAATATTGACATTTATAATAATAATACGCATATATATGTCTATTATATACATTAAACTAGATTTTCTGACTCTAAAGATCGACATATCAATTGTTCTTTATAATATTTAAAACCGAAATTTTTTTTTATGTTAAGATTATTTGTTAATTAAACAATAGTATGAAAAGTTTTGAGATTTTATTATATGTATTTCTATTTCCCATTTATTTCTTTGTTTAAGATTATCTTGTTAATAAATTATTATTTTTTTAAGTTTTTTATTTTATTTTTCATATATATAGAAATATACTGGCGAAATCGAAATAGTTTTCGTGCTTAGTAATTTAGTATAATCTAATAATAGATTCATCTTTTAAGAAAATGAAATTTTCAAAGGAAATATAAATAGATTGAAAATTCAAAAATACATTTTTCTATTTAGACACCAGATATTAGAATTTGATGTAACAATTTGAAGTTTAATGCACTAATATTGACAATATTGAATTATAAATTACGTCTCTGATAGACAACTATAGTTATTGTCCTATTTTATTCCATATAAATTGTAATTTTGATTGATTATTTGTGGCTTAATCATCATATTTATACCAATCTTTTGGTTTTTTTCTTTATATAGGCGGTTTTCTACTTTTCTAGTTGTATAGAATAAATCTTTTATGTTAAAAAAACAGCTTGTTTCAAAATAAATTTATATTAATAGTCAATTTTATTATAAATATTTTATGAGTAATGTTATATTATCATTTTTCTATGCTATTTTAAATATAATATGTCTGCAGCGAGATGAGAAAAAACAAGTTTTATGTATTTTTTTAATGCTAAAAAGACATATCAATCTCATTTTAATCATAATTTTATTACTTTTAGCTGAATTATGTCGCTGAATAGCCGAATAAGTGGTGATAAATATGTCCACTAGCATAGAAAGAAATCGTACAATGATAATTTATCACATATAAAATACATTATCTAAAGTTGATAGAAGATAAAATCATCTTTTTGTGGATATATAGCCATAACAAACTTGGTTATATTTAAGATTTTTTTGCCTTATAATGGATATTTATATACTCTACTAGACATAGCTAATATTAGTACATTTGTTTTGTTAACCAGAAAAGGTGAATTTATTGATTTTTTGGTCAATTCCAAGCTTTATATGTTGCCATATTTTTTTCAGTCTTAAAAAAAACCTAGAACCAAGTCCTGTTTGGCAAAAAAAAACAATTTTTACTTGCTGATCATACTTTTATAAGCTAAGATACACATTCTGACTTTCTCATATTTCTCATTATCTGCGATTTTTTTAATAATTAATGACATCGCAAAAAAAAGGGATTTTTTTTCTTATAATAAAATTAAGTTTTCTTATTTAAATTATCTTTTTAAAACGTAAAATACTTAGAAAATCATAAATTTTATATTTTTCTTGTTTCTGAAACTTTTATGTGTGGATTAAGTCGACTATTTTTTTTCTTTATTTTAGTGGTTTTTTTATGTGATAATAACTATCATATACACCAAATCGATAAAATTTTGTTTTGAATTATAAATCGATATAGATTATGCTTGATGTATTTTGATATGGGATTTTAGTAGAAAGTTTAAGGGTCCTATTATTTTTTTTTCTTTTAATGATCAATTACATAAAATATTGAATATATTTTTATATCTTATTAAAATATTCAATTATAAAAAAGATTTTGATATCATTTAATTGATTTTGATGTCTTTTAAATAGGATTTTTATAGTATGTTTCTTATATACGAAAAAAAAGGTGGATAATGCTAAAATAGGTAATTTTTATGAGTTAAATGTCAAAAAAGCTGTTTAATTTATTAAGTAAATGAAGAAAAATGTTTTTTTTTCTTCTTTTTTTTTAATTTTATGTAATTTTTTTTTATATTTCTAATCATCTAAAATACCAACTTTTTCGATTTTTTATATACTGAGATATAATTAAAACCCAATATAATGTATTTTGTAAATTATTCACACACATCGATAACACATTTCGGTAAAATAGACATGATTTTGAGTTTAAATCTGCTTGCTAAAGTAAAACAAACAACAGATTTAATGATTTAAAATTTAAAGAAAGGGATTTTTTATATACTATTCTGGTGATTTATATGCTATTTGATACATATAGTCGCCTAAATAACTATAAAGAGGGGCTAATTCTGTTAGATAGCTGAATAAAAACCCTTTTTTGGTATTTTTCTCTTGCAAATTAACACATCTAATGTTGAATATATCTATAATAGAACATTTATAATAAATTGTTGTTAAAAAAATACATAAATTGTTATATAGTTCAGCTAGGATGAAGAAAAAATGTCTATTTTAGAATACGGTGTTTGTTAAATACTATTTCTTTATTTATAATAATAGAAATTAGCATTTTTCTTTTAATATCTAGTTATTAATAGTTTTATTTTCTGTTTTTTTCTTATAACATTTATTATAATGCATTTACCATATAATAAAAAAGTAGTTAGCCTTTTTTTTTAGATTTGTCATGTTTAAAAAGTAAATATATATACAGAAATAATAAACATATTGCTCTGATATAAAGTGAAAAATGCATAAATACTTGATTTTATTATAAAAAGTGTATTTTATAGCAAAATATTCGACAATTTATATATGATAATCTATGTTTCTATAAAAATAATAGATTTATATTTTTGAAATTACGATGCAATGAACACAACAATAGAGTCGCCCTTCTAGGGTAGGGGCGACTCTATTATTATATTTATCACTCGTTTATGATATTATTTCTTACCATGTTTTCAATGATCAGTTAATCTTCATCTATAATCTTTCAGTTTTAGTGAATAAAATATAAAGCCATTGATGTCTTTTACAAATTTAATAGCCTTTTATCACTTTTTTGTAATGAAAAAAAACATCAAAATCTGTGCTAGATTACAAAATAAAACATAAATAAGAGATAAAATTGCAAGATATAATCACTCTTATATTTTAAGATTGCTTCAACAGCCAAATATTTTAAAATTATATCCAAAAATGTAATAAATACATTTTTCGTCTTTTCTTGGCAACATAAAACCTGGATTTTATATAACTTGCATTATTTAAATTGTTGTATTTTGGATATTTTATATATATATGTTAAATAGAAGCAATTGTCTACAAAAGTTAACACAAATAAGTTCTGATGCTTTTTTCTATAGTAAAAGTTTACATTTATTTGTGATTTTAAATCTATTCGATTGACATAAAAAATCACATATCCGTGTTTGTAAAAAACGATAAAAAATACTATTAGTGGTATGAAACAATATAAAAAAGGTTTTTTATGCAATTCCTTCTGCTATAATTTGAAGTTTTTCGTTTTTAAAATCCATAAGCTGTAACAATAAAAACTTATCTTCTGTATCGTAGTGTGAGTTTTATCTTAAAAATACAATGTTTTTTTTTCCCTTTTCTTGATAGCTGTTTTATTTGTTTATAAAATTACATAATAAGCCTTATGTGAATAAAAAAAGGTTTTTTTTGTTTTTATAGATAATTGATTTCAAATTATATGTTTAACTATTTAAAGATTAATATTTAATTGCATAATAATTTTTTTTCTTATAAATAGGTTTGAATATTACTCGTTACATTTTTATATGTTTTACTATATAAAAACGATTATTTTGTGTTTAACTATATATACTTTTATAGATTCTATCTCTTAAATTTTAAAAGACTGGGTTTATTCATATACATGATAGTCTTTTTTTATGCTCTTTGAATAACAAAAAAGATATTAATATGCTGAGAAACCTCTTCTATATGAACTACTTTATTATTTTATACTTTATTATATTTGATTTGAATAGCGTAATATAATGTTTTTATATTTATTCTCTAATCGATATAACTATTACATTATGATAAATTTTGTTTCTTTTTCTGTTTTTATATAAATAAAATCAAAAATCGTATGTTATTTTAGATTTTATTTTTATTTGTTAAACTAAATAATATATTTGTTGTTTTTTTTACAAATCGATAAAACCTAGAAAATTTATTATTATATTTTAAAACAATTTTATGGCTGTTTGGTCCTCTTTTTTTGTAAATGACTTTATATTTTTTTCGTTATCTTCCATTTTTTAATAAATCTAATAGTTAGCTTTTCAAATGTGAACATAAATTTTATATTTCTAGATTTAAAAATTCATGGTTTTATCCACTCAAATTATTAAATTGCCAAGCATTTACTGTTTCAAGTGAATATTATAGTAGAATTTTCATATTTATAGAATTTTATTCAAGAATTATGGTATATTCCGAAGATATATGTTTTATAATGATTTTAGACGTGGGTTAAATAAAATCAATTTTGAAATTTTTTTTTTGAAATTTTATTTAGATGGATTTTGTCTGAAGGTTCAAATTTTACAATGATTATAGACATGGGTTTTATTTTAATTAATTTGGACTTTTTTTTTATAAAATTTTTTTTTAGCAAGATTCAATCGAAGGTTCAAATTTTATAATAATTATAGACAAGGAAATAAATTAAATATACACTGTATATTGAATAATTATTTGATATTATTTATATATCAACATTTGCTGTTTTGTTTTTATGTTTTACGTTTTTCGTTGGATATAATTATTTGCTTACAATAATTCAATTTTGTATTTTAATGTATTAATAATCTTAAGCTTCTATAAGATGTTTTATCGTATATGTTAAATATTCTGTTTTGCTTCATTTTAGTTATAATAATCTTGATTTTTGAATTTTACATAAGAATGTATATAAAGGTTTAATATTGTTACTTTATATGAAATTATATTTTATTATTTATATCACTGCTATTACTAGAATTCTTTTATTTATATATTTTTTTGTAAAAATTTCGCGATTCTTGAAAAAAATTATATACTTTCTGGAATTGATGAATAGAAATATATGAATCCTTTTATTTTTTATTTTTTATAAACCTGTGTTATGTTCTCAACAGTTTTCTTTTGGCCTTTATCTAAACAAAGCTGATCTAAAATGGTCATTGATCAAATTTACCCCTTTTCTAGATAAGAAAATTAAATTATACGATTTTTATCATGATATTTCCGTCTATTTCTTCGAAATTTTGTCATAATACTGATATTCTATCCATTGAGTTTATAAATATGCGTTTTTTTCTGAAAATGGGGCATATTTTTGAAAAAAAAACAAAGCTCTGTATATCCTTTATCATATTTTCTATTTTAGTTTATCTTTTTAATCATCGCTATGATAACATTAAAGTCCGAAAGTTCATGTCTATATGCTCTTATGCAACTGAGATCATAAAGATATAACTAAATGTCAACAATGCAATTATTTATACGATATTTTCATGTTTTATCTTTTTCAATGATAATTATACCATTATTTTTATGGTTTTTTGATATTTTTTTACTTTTTACCATCCCTTAATCCACAAAATTATTAATAATTTACTTTTTTATTGTAAAAGTAAAATTAATTCTTATTACTTTTATAATTATTATCTTTAAATTCTGAACAATGCTTTTTTCTTTCTATTATAAACAAAAAATATATTCATTCTATTTTATTTTTTTTTGTTATTATTGGATATTGTATCTTTAGATTAAGATATTCGAACACATCGTGATGTTAGAAAAGCGTTCTTAAATAAAATTATATGCTAGCATATTGTTTTTCTATTCTAATTTTGAACTTTCTAGATATAAAATATAGTTATCAAAACATTCGATTTTTCTTTTAAATTAGATTACGAGAAAGAATAACAAAAAAGAAAATATTTTATATATAATGATACAATAAATTGTGATTTATTTTATTATATTTTTTAACCATTTTTTTACAAACTATTATACTTTTTTTTATAAATTATTTATCCGAAATATTCTTCTGATTTTATTTAAATTTTCATTTAGAATCTATAAATTATTAAATCACCATAAAATTATTAATATTGACATTTATAATAATAATACGCATATATATGTCTATTATATACATTAAACTAGATTTTCTGACTCTAAAGATCGACATATCAATTGTTCTTTATAATATTTAAAACCGAAATTTTTTTTTATGTTAAGATTATTTGTTAATTAAACAATAGTATGAAAAGTTTTGAGATTTTATTATATGTATTTCTATTTCCCATTTATTTCTTTGTTTAAGATTATCTTGTTAATAAATTATTATTTTTTTAAGTTTTTTATTTTATTTTTCATATATATAGAAATATACTGGCGAAATCGAAATAGTTTTCGTGCTTAGTAATTTAGTATAATCTAATAATAGATTCATCTTTTAAGAAAATGAAATTTTCAAAGGAAATATAAATAGATTGAAAATTCAAAAATACATTTTTCTATTTAGACACCAGATATTAGAATTTGATGTAACAATTTGAAGTTTAATGCACTAATATTGACAATATTGAATTATAAATTACGTCTCTGATAGACAACTATAGTTATTGTCCTATTTTATTCCATATAAATTGTAATTTTGATTGATTATTTGTGGCTTAATCATCATATTTATACCAATCTTTTGGTTTTTTTCTTTATATAGGCGGTTTTCTACTTTTCTAGTTGTATAGAATAAATCTTTTATGTTAAAAAAACAGCTTGTTTCAAAATAAATTTATATTAATAGTCAATTTTATTATAAATATTTTATGAGTAATGTTATATTATCATTTTTCTATGCTATTTTAAATATAATATGTCTGCAGCGAGATGAGAAAAAACAAGTTTTATGTATTTTTTTAATGCTAAAAAGACATATCAATCTCATTTTAATCATAATTTTATTACTTTTAGCTGAATTATGTCGCTGAATAGCCGAATAAGTGGTGATAAATATGTCCACTAGCATAGAAAGAAATCGTACAATGATAATTTATCACATATAAAATACATTATCTAAAGTTGATAGAAGATAAAATCATCTTTTTGTGGATATATAGCCATAACAAACTTGGTTATATTTAAGATTTTTTTTCCTTATAATGGATATTTATATACTCTACTAGACATATCTAATATTAGTACATTTGTTTTGTTAACCAGAAAAGGTGAATTTATTGATTTTTTGGTCAATTCCAAGCTTTATATGTTGCCATATTTTTTTCAGTCTTAAAAAAAACCTAGAACCAAGTCCTGTTTGGCAAAAAAAAACAATTTTTACTTGCTGATCATACTTTTATAAGCTAAGATACACATTCTGACTTTCTCATATTTCTCATTATCTGCGATTTTTTTAATAATTAATGACATCGCAAAAAAAAGGGATTTTTTTTCTTATAATAAAATTAAGTTTTCTTATTTAAATTATCTTTTTAAAACGTAAAATACTTAGAAAATCATAAATTTTATATTTTTCTTGTTTCTGAAACTTTTATGTGTGGATTAAGTCGACTATTTTTTTTCTTTATTTTAGTGGTTTTTTTATGTGATAATAACTATCATATACACCAAATCGATAAAATTTTGTTTTGAATTATAAATCGATATAGATTATGCTTGATGTATTTTGATATGGGATTTTAGTAGAAAGTTTAAGGGTCCTATTATTTTTTTTTCTTTTAATGATCAATTACATAAAATATTGAATATATTTTTATATCTTATTAAAATATTCAATTATAAAAAAGATTTTGATATCATTTAATTGATTTTGATGTCTTTTAAATAGGATTTTTATAGTATGTTTCTTATATACGAAAAAAAAGGTGGATAATGCTAAAATAGGTAATTTTTATGAGTTAAATGTCAAAAAAGCTGTTTAATTTATTAAGTAAATGAAGAAAAATGTTTTTTTTTCTTCTTTTTTTTTAATTTTATGTAATTTTTTTTTATATTTCTAATCATCTAAAATACCAACTTTTTCGATTTTTTATATACTGAGATATAATTAAAACCCAATATAATGTATTTTGTAAATTATTCACACACATCGATAACACATTTCGGTAAAATAGACATGATTTTGAGTTTAAATCTGCTTGCTAAAGTAAAACAAACAACAGATTTAATGATTTAAAATTTAAAGAAAGGGATTTTTTATATACTATTCTGGTGATTTATATGCTATTTGATACATATAGTCGCCTAAATAACTATAAAGAGGGGCTAATTCTGTTAGATAGCTGAATAAAAACCCTTTTTTGGTATTTTTCTCTTGCAAATTAACACATCTAATGTTGAATATATCTATAATAGAACATTTATAATAAATTGTTGTTAAAAAAATACATAAATTGTTATATAGTTCAGCTAGGATGAAGAAAAAATGTCTATTTTAGAATACGGTGTTTGTTAAATACTATTTCTTTATTTATAATAATAGAAATTAGCATTTTTCTTTTAATATCTAGTTATTAATAGTTTTATTTTCTGTTTTTTTCTTATAACATTTATTATAATGCATTTACCATATAATAAAAAAGTAGTTAGCCTTTTTTTTTAGATTTGTCATGTTTAAAAAGTAAATATATATACAGAAATAATAAACATATTGCTCTGATATAAAGTGAAAAATGCATAAATACTTGATTTTATTATAAAAAGTGTATTTTATAGCAAAATATTCGACAATTTATATATGATAATCTATGTTTCTATAAAAATAATAGATTTATATTTTTGAAATTACGATGCAATGAACACAACAATAGAGTCGCCCTTCTAGGGTAGGGGCGACTCTATTATTATATTTATCACTCGTTTATGATATTATTTCTTACCATGTTTTCAATGATCAGTTAATCTTCATCTATAATCTTTCAGTTTTAGTGAATAAAATATAAAGCCATTGATGTCTTTTACAAATTTAATAGCCTTTTATCACTTTTTTGTAATGAAAAAAAACATCAAAATCTGTGCTAGATTACAAAATAAAACATAAATAAGAGATAAAATTGCAAGATATAATCACTCTTATATTTTAAGATTGCTTCAACAGCCAAATATTTTAAAATTATATCCAAAAATGTAATAAATACATTTTTCGTCTTTTCTTGGCAACATAAAACCTGGATTTTATATAACTTGCATTATTTAAATTGTTGTATTTTGGATATTTTATATATATATGTTAAATAGAAGCAATTGTCTACAAAAGTTAACACAAATAAGTTCTGATGCTTTTTTCTATAGTAAAAGTTTACATTTATTTGTGATTTTAAATCTATTCGATTGACATAAAAAATCACATATCCGTGTTTGTAAAAAACGATAAAAAATACTATTAGTGGTATGAAACAATATAAAAAAGGTTTTTTATGCAATTCCTTCTGCTATAATTTGAAGTTTTTCGTTTTTAAAATCCATAAGCTGTAACAATAAAAACTTATCTTCTGTATCGTAGTGTGAGTTTTATCTTAAAAATACAATGTTTTTTTTTCCCTTTTCTTGATAGCTGTTTTATTTGTTTATAAAATTACATAATAAGCCTTATGTGAATAAAAAAAGGTTTTTTTTGTTTTTATAGATAATTGATTTCAAATTATATGTTTAACTATTTAAAGATTAATATTTAATTGCATAATAATTTTTTTTCTTATAAATAGGTTTGAATATTACTCGTTACATTTTTATATGTTTTACTATATAAAAACGATTATTTTGTGTTTAACTATATATACTTTTATAGATTCTATCTCTTAAATTTTAAAAGACTGGGTTTATTCATATACATGATAGTCTTTTTTTATGCTCTTTGAATAACAAAAAAGATATTAATATGCTGAGAAACCTCTTCTATATGAACTACTTTATTATTTTATACTTTATTATATTTGATTTGAATAGCGTAATATAATGTTTTTATATTTATTCTCTAATCGATATAACTATTACATTATGATAAATTTTGTTTCTTTTTCTGTTTTTATATAAATAAAATCAAAAATCGTATGTTATTTTAGATTTTATTTTTATTTGTTAAACTAAATAATATATTTGTTGTTTTTTTTACAAATCGATAAAACCTAGAAAATTTATTATTATATTTTAAAACAATTTTATGGCTGTTTGGTCCTCTTTTTTTGTAAATGACTTTATATTTTTTTCGTTATCTTCCATTTTTTAATAAATCTAATAGTTAGCTTTTCAAATGTGAACATAAATTTTATATTTCTAGATTTAAAAATTCATGGTTTTATCCACTCAAATTATTAAATTGCCAAGCATTTACTGTTTCAAGTGAATATTATAGTAGAATTTTCATATTTATAGAATTTTATTCAAGAATTATGGTATATTCCGAAGATATATGTTTTATAATGATTTTAGACGTGGGTTAAATAAAATCAATTTTGAAATTTTTTTTTTGAAATTTTATTTAGATGGATTTTGTCTGAAGGTTCAAATTTTACAATGATTATAGACATGGGTTTTATTTTAATTAATTTGGACTTTTTTTTTATAAAATTTTTTTTTAGCAAGATTCAATCGAAGGTTCAAATTTTATAATAATTATAGACAAGGAAATAAATTAAATATACACTGTATATTGAATAATTATTTGATATTATTTATATATCAACATTTGCTGTTTTGTTTTTATGTTTTACGTTTTTCGTTGGATATAATTATTTGCTTACAATAATTCAATTTTGTATTTTAATGTATTAATAATCTTAAGCTTCTATAAGATGTTTTATCGTATATGTTAAATATTCTGTTTTGCTTCATTTTAGTTATAATAATCTTGATTTTTGAATTTTACATAAGAATGTATATAAAGGTTTAATATTGTTACTTTATATGAAATTATATTTTATTATTTATATCACTGCTATTACTAGAATTCTTTTATTTATATATTTTTTTGTAAAAATTTCGCGATTCTTGAAAAAAATTATATACTTTCTGGAATTGATGAATAGAAATATATGAATCCTTTTATTTTTTATTTTTTATAAACCTGTGTTATGTTCTCAACAGTTTTCTTTTGGCCTTTATCTAAACAAAGCTGATCTAAAATGGTCATTGATCAAATTTACCCCTTTTCTAGATAAGAAAATTAAATTATACGATTTTTATCATGATATTTCCGTCTATTTCTTCGAAATTTTGTCATAATACTGATATTCTATCCATTGAGTTTATAAATATGCGTTTTTTTCTGAAAATGGGGCATATTTTTGAAAAAAAAACAAAGCTCTGTATATCCTTTATCATATTTTCTATTTTAGTTTATCTTTTTAATCATCGCTATGATAACATTAAAGTCCGAAAGTTCATGTCTATATATTCTTATGCAACTGAGATCATAAAGATATAACTAAATGTCAACAATGCAATTATTTATACGATATTTTCATGTTTAATCTTTTTCAATGATAATTATACCATTATTTTTATGGTTTTTTGATATTTTTTTACTTTTTACCATCCCTTAATCCACAAAATTATTAATAATTTACTTTTTTATTGTAAAAGTAAAATTAATTCTTATTACTTTTATAATTATTATCTTTAAATTCTGAACAATGCTTTTTTCTTTCTATTATAAACAAAAAATATATTCATTCTATTTTATTTTTTTTTGTTATTATTGGATATTGTATCTTTAGATTAAGATATTCGAACACATCGTGATGTTAGAAAATCGTTCTTAAATAAAATTATATGCTAGCATATTGTTTTTCTATTCTAATTTTGAACTTTCTAGATATAAAATATAGTTATCAAAACATTCGATTTTTCTTTTAAATTAGATTACGAGAAAGAATAACAAAAAAGAAAATATTTTATATATAATGATACAATAAATTGTGATTTATTTTATTATATTTTTTAACCATTTTTTTACAAACTATTATACTTTTTTTTATAAATTATTTATCCGAAATATTCTTCTGATTTTATTTAAATTTTCATTTAGAATCTATAAATTATTAAATCACCATAAAATTATTAATATTGACATTTATAATAATAATACGCATATATATGTCTATTATATACATTAAACTAGATTTTCTGACTCTAAAGATCGACATATCAATTGTTCTTTATAATATTTAAAACCGAAATTTTTTTTTATGTTAAGATTATTTGTTAATTAAACAATAGTATGAAAAGTTTTGAGATTTTATTATATGTATTTCTATTTCCCATTTATTTCTTTGTTTAAGATTATCTTGTTAATAAATTATTATTTTTTTAAGTTTTTTATTTTATTTTTCATATATATAGAAATATACTGGCGAAATCGAAATAGTTTTCGTGCTTAGTAATTTAGTATAATCTAATAATAGATTCATCTTTTAAGAAAATGAAATTTTCAAAGGAAATATAAATAGATTGAAAATTCAAAAATACATTTTTCTATTTAGACACCAGATATTAGAATTTGATGTAACAATTTGAAGTTTAATGCACTAATATTGACAATATTGAATTATAAATTACGTCTCTGATAGACAACTATAGTTATTGTCCTATTTTATTCCATATAAATTGTAATTTTGATTGATTATTTGTGGCTTAATCATCATATTTATACCAATCTTTTGGTTTTTTTCTTTATATAGGCGGTTTTCTACTTTTCTAGTTGTATAGAATAAATCTTTTATGTTAAAAAAACAGCTTGTTTCAAAATAAATTTATATTAATAGTCAATTTTATTATAAATATTTTATGAGTAATGTTATATTATCATTTTTCTATGCTATTTTAAATATAATATGTCTGCAGCGAGATGAGAAAAAACAAGTTTTATGTATTTTTTTAATGCTAAAAAGACATATCAATCTCATTTTAATCATAATTTTATTACTTTTAGCTGAATTATGTCGCTGAATAGCCGAATAAGTGGTGATAAATATGTCCACTAGCATAGAAAGAAATCGTACAATGATAATTTATCACATATAAAATACATTATCTAAAGTTGATAGAAGATAAAATCATCTTTTTGTGGATATATAGCCATAACAAACTTGGTTATATTTAAGATTTTTTTGCCTTATAATGGATATTTATATACTCTACTAGACATAGCTAATATTAGTACATTTGTTTTGTTAACCAGAAAAGGTGAATTTATTGATTTTTTGGTCAATTCCAAGCTTTATATGTTGCCATATTTTTTTCAGTCTTAAAAAAAACCTAGAACCAAGTCCTGTTTGGCAAAAAAAAACAATTTTTACTTGCTGATCATACTTTTATAAGCTAAGATACACATTCTGACTTTCTCATATTTCTCATTATCTGCGATTTTTTTAATAATTAATGACATCGCAAAAAAAAGGGATTTTTTTTCTTATAATAAAATTAAGTTTTCTTATTTAAATTATCTTTTTAAAACGTAAAATACTTAGAAAATCATAAATTTTATATTTTTCTTGTTTCTGAAACTTTTATGTGTGGATTAAGTCGACTATTTTTTTTCTTTATTTTAGTGGTTTTTTTATGTGATAATAACTATCATATACACCAAATCGATAAAATTTTGTTTTGAATTATAAATCGATATAGATTATGCTTGATGTATTTTGATATGGGATTTTAGTAGAAAGTTTAAGGGTCCTATTATTTTTTTTTCTTTTAATGATCAATTACATAAAATATTGAATATATTTTTATATCTTATTAAAATATTCAATTATAAAAAAGATTTTGATATCATTTAATTGATTTTGATGTCTTTTAAATAGGATTTTTATAGTATGTTTCTTATATACGAAAAAAAAGGTGGATAATGCTAAAATAGGTAATTTTTATGAGTTAAATGTCAAAAAAGCTGTTTAATTTATTAAGTAAATGAAGAAAAATGTTTTTTTTTCTTCTTTTTTTTTAATTTTATGTAATTTTTTTTTATATTTCTAATCATCTAAAATACCAACTTTTTCGATTTTTTATATACTGAGATATAATTAAAACCCAATATAATGTATTTTGTAAATTATTCACACACATCGATAACACATTTCGGTAAAATAGACATGATTTTGAGTTTAAATCTGCTTGCTAAAGTAAAACAAACAACAGATTTAATGATTTAAAATTTAAAGAAAGGGATTTTTTATATACTATTCTGGTGATTTATATGCTATTTGATACATATAGTCGCCTAAATAACTATAAAGAGGGGCTAATTCTGTTAGATAGCTGAATAAAAACCCTTTTTTGGTATTTTTCTCTTGCAAATTAACACATCTAATGTTGAATATATCTATAATAGAACATTTATAATAAATTGTTGTTAAAAAAATACATAAATTGTTATATAGTTCAGCTAGGATGAAGAAAAAATGTCTATTTTAGAATACGGTGTTTGTTAAATACTATTTCTTTATTTATAATAATAGAAATTAGCATTTTTCTTTTAATATCTAGTTATTAATAGTTTTATTTTCTGTTTTTTTCTTATAACATTTATTATAATGCATTTACCATATAATAAAAAAGTAGTTAGCCTTTTTTTTTAGATTTGTCATGTTTAAAAAGTAAATATATATACAGAAATAATAAACATATTGCTCTGATATAAAGTGAAAAATGCATAAATACTTGATTTTATTATAAAAAGTGTATTTTATAGCAAAATATTCGACAATTTATATATGATAATCTATGTTTCTATAAAAATAATAGATTTATATTTTTGAAATTACGATGCAATGAACACAACAATAGAGTCGCCCTTCTAGGGTAGGGGCGACTCTATTATTATATTTATCACTCGTTTATGATATTATTTCTTACCATGTTTTCAATGATCAGTTAATCTTCATCTATAATCTTTCAGTTTTAGTGAATAAAATATAAAGCCATTGATGTCTTTTACAAATTTAATAGCCTTTTATCACTTTTTTGTAATGAAAAAAAACATCAAAATCTGTGCTAGATTACAAAATAAAACATAAATAAGAGATAAAATTGCAAGATATAATCACTCTTATATTTTAAGATTGCTTCAACAGCCAAATATTTTAAAATTATATCCAAAAATGTAATAAATACATTTTTCGTCTTTTCTTGGCAACATAAAACCTGGATTTTATATAACTTGCATTATTTAAATTGTTGTATTTTGGATATTTTATATATATATGTTAAATAGAAGCAATTGTCTACAAAAGTTAACACAAATAAGTTCTGATGCTTTTTTCTATAGTAAAAGTTTACATTTATTTGTGATTTTAAATCTATTCGATTGACATAAAAAATCACATATCCGTGTTTGTAAAAAACGATAAAAAATACTATTAGTGGTATGAAACAATATAAAAAAGGTTTTTTATGCAATTCCTTCTGCTATAATTTGAAGTTTTTCGTTTTTAAAATCCATAAGCTGTAACAATAAAAACTTATCTTCTGTATCGTAGTGTGAGTTTTATCTTAAAAATACAATGTTTTTTTTTCCCTTTTCTTGATAGCTGTTTTATTTGTTTATAAAATTACATAATAAGCCTTATGTGAATAAAAAAAGGTTTTTTTTGTTTTTATAGATAATTGATTTCAAATTATATGTTTAACTATTTAAAGATTAATATTTAATTGCATAATAATTTTTTTTCTTATAAATAGGTTTGAATATTACTCGTTACATTTTTATATGTTTTACTATATAAAAACGATTATTTTGTGTTTAACTATATATACTTTTATAGATTCTATCTCTTAAATTTTAAAAGACTGGGTTTATTCATATACATGATAGTCTTTTTTTATGCTCTTTGAATAACAAAAAAGATATTAATATGCTGAGAAACCTCTTCTATATGAACTACTTTATTATTTTATACTTTATTATATTTGATTTGAATAGCGTAATATAATGTTTTTATATTTATTCTCTAATCGATATAACTATTACATTATGATAAATTTTGTTTCTTTTTCTGTTTTTATATAAATAAAATCAAAAATCGTATGTTATTTTAGATTTTATTTTTATTTGTTAAACTAAATAATATATTTGTTGTTTTTTTTACAAATCGATAAAACCTAGAAAATTTATTATTATATTTTAAAACAATTTTATGGCTGTTTGGTCCTCTTTTTTTGTAAATGACTTTATATTTTTTTCGTTATCTTCCATTTTTTAATAAATCTAATAGTTAGCTTTTCAAATGTGAACATAAATTTTATATTTCTAGATTTAAAAATTCATGGTTTTATCCACTCAAATTATTAAATTGCCAAGCATTTACTGTTTCAAGTGAATATTATAGTAGAATTTTCATATTTATAGAATTTTATTCAAGAATTATGGTATATTCCGAAGATATATGTTTTATAATGATTTTAGACGTGGGTTAAATAAAATCAATTTTGAAATTTTTTTTTTGAAATTTTATTTAGATGGATTTTGTCTGAAGGTTCAAATTTTACAATGATTATAGACATGGGTTTTATTTTAATTAATTTGGACTTTTTTTTTATAAAATTTTTTTTTAGCAAGATTCAATCGAAGGTTCAAATTTTATAATAATTATAGACAAGGAAATAAATTAAATATACACTGTATATTGAATAATTATTTGATATTATTTATATATCAACATTTGCTGTTTTGTTTTTATGTTTTACGTTTTTCGTTGGATATAATTATTTGCTTACAATAATTCAATTTTGTATTTTAATGTATTAATAATCTTAAGCTTCTATAAGATGTTTTATCGTATATGTTAAATATTCTGTTTTGCTTCATTTTAGTTATAATAATCTTGATTTTTGAATTTTACATAAGAATGTATATAAAGGTTTAATATTGTTACTTTATATGAAATTATATTTTATTATTTATATCACTGCTATTACTAGAATTCTTTTATTTATATATTTTTTTGTAAAAATTTCGCGATTCTTGAAAAAAATTATATACTTTCTGGAATTGATGAATAGAAATATATGAATCCTTTTATTTTTTATTTTTTATAAACCTGTGTTATGTTCTCAACAGTTTTCTTTTGGCCTTTATCTAAACAAAGCTGATCTAAAATGGTCATTGATCAAATTTACCCCTTTTCTAGATAAGAAAATTAAATTATACGATTTTTATCATGATATTTCCGTCTATTTCTTCGAAATTTTGTCATAATACTGATATTCTATCCATTGAGTTTATAAATATGCGTTTTTTTCTGAAAATGGGGCATATTTTTGAAAAAAAAACAAAGCTCTGTATATCCTTTATCATATTTTCTATTTTAGTTTATCTTTTTAATCATCGCTATGATAACATTAAAGTCCGAAAGTTCATGTCTATATATTCTTATGCAACTGAGATCATAAAGATATAACTAAATGTCAACAATGCAATTATTTATACGATATTTTCATGTTTAATCTTTTTCAATGATAATTATACCATTATTTTTATGGTTTTTTGATATTTTTTTACTTTTTACCATCCCTTAATCCACAAAATTATTAATAATTTACTTTTTTATTGTAAAAGTAAAATTAATTCTTATTACTTTTATAATTATTATCTTTAAATTCTGAACAATGCTTTTTTCTTTCTATTATAAACAAAAAATATATTCATTCTATTTTATTTTTTTTTGTTATTATTGGATATTGTATCTTTAGATTAAGATATTCGAACACATCGTGATGTTAGAAAATCGTTCTTAAATAAAATTATATGCTAGCATATTGTTTTTCTATTCTAATTTTGAACTTTCTAGATATAAAATATAGTTATCAAAACATTCGATTTTTCTTTTAAATTAGATTACGAGAAAGAATAACAAAAAAGAAAATATTTTATATATAATGATACAATAAATTGTGATTTATTTTATTATATTTTTTAACCATTTTTTTACAAACTATTATACTTTTTTTTATAAATTATTTATCCGAAATATTCTTCTGATTTTATTTAAATTTTCATTTAGAATCTATAAATTATTAAATCACCATAAAATTATTAATATTGACATTTATAATAATAATACGCATATATATGTCTATTATATACATTAAACTAGATTTTCTGACTCTAAAGATCGACATATCAATTGTTCTTTATAATATTTAAAACCGAAATTTTTTTTTATGTTAAGATTATTTGTTAATTAAACAATAGTATGAAAAGTTTTGAGATTTTATTATATGTATTTCTATTTCCCATTTATTTCTTTGTTTAAGATTATCTTGTTAATAAATTATTATTTTTTTAAGTTTTTTATTTTATTTTTCATATATATAGAAATATACTGGCGAAATCGAAATAGTTTTCGTGCTTAGTAATTTAGTATAATCTAATAATAGATTCATCTTTTAAGAAAATGAAATTTTCAAAGGAAATATAAATAGATTGAAAATTCAAAAATACATTTTTCTATTTAGACACCAGATATTAGAATTTGATGTAACAATTTGAAGTTTAATGCACTAATATTGACAATATTGAATTATAAATTACGTCTCTGATAGACAACTATAGTTATTGTCCTATTTTATTCCATATAAATTGTAATTTTGATTGATTATTTGTGGCTTAATCATCATATTTATACCAATCTTTTGGTTTTTTTCTTTATATAGGCGGTTTTCTACTTTTCTAGTTGTATAGAATAAATCTTTTATGTTAAAAAAACAGCTTGTTTCAAAATAAATTTATATTAATAGTCAATTTTATTATAAATATTTTATGAGTAATGTTATATTATCATTTTTCTATGCTATTTTAAATATAATATGTCTGCAGCGAGATGAGAAAAAACAAGTTTTATGTATTTTTTTAATGCTAAAAAGACATATCAATCTCATTTTAATCATAATTTTATTACTTTTAGCTGAATTATGTCGCTGAATAGCCGAATAAGTGGTGATAAATATGTCCACTAGCATAGAAAGAAATCGTACAATGATAATTTATCACATATAAAATACATTATCTAAAGTTGATAGAAGATAAAATCATCTTTTTGTGGATATATAGCCATAACAAACTTGGTTATATTTAAGATTTTTTTTCCTTATAATGGATATTTATATACTCTACTAGACATATCTAATATTAGTACATTTGTTTTGTTAACCAGAAAAGGTGAATTTATTGATTTTTTGGTCAATTCCAAGCTTTATATGTTGCCATATTTTTTTCTGTCTTAAAAAAAACCTAGAACCAAGTCCTGTTTGGCAAAAAAAACAATTTTTACTTGCTGATCATACTTTTATAAGCTAAGATACACATTCTGACTTTCTCATATTTCTCATTATCTGCGATTTTTTTTAATAATTAATGACATCGCAAAAAAAAGGGATTTTTTTTCTTGTAATAAAATAAAGTTTTCCCTATTGAAATTATCTTTTTAAAACGTAAAATACTTAGAAAATCATAAATTTTATATTTTTCTTGTTTCTGAAACTTTTATGTGTGGATTAAGTCGACTATTTTTTTTCTTTATTTTAGTGGTTTTTTTATGTGATAATAACTATCATATACACCAAATCGAAAAAATATGTTTTGAATTATAAATCGTTATAGATTATGCTTGATGTATTTTGATATGGGATTTTAGTAGAAAGTTTAAGGGTCCTATTATTTTTTTTTCTTTTAATGATCAATTACATAAAATATTGAATATATTTTTATATCTTATTAAAATATTCAATTATAAAAAAAGATTTTGATATCATTTAATTGATTTTGATGTCTTTTAAATAGGATTTTTATAGTATGTTTCTTATATACGAAAAAAAAGGTGGATAATGCTAAAATAGGTAATTTTTATGAGTTAAATGTCAAAAAAGCTGTTTAATTTATTAAGTAAATGAAGAAAAATGTTTTTTTTTCTTCTTTTTTTTTAATTTTATGTAATTTTTTTTTATATTTCTAATCATCTAAAATACCAACTTTTTCGATTTTTTATACACTGAGATATAATTAAAACCCAATATAATGTATTTTGTAAATTATTCACACACATCGATAACACATTTCGGTAAAATAGACATGATTTTGAGTTTAAATCTGCTTGCTAAAGTAAAACAAACAACAGATTTAATGATTAAAAATTTAAAGAAAGCATTTTTTATATACTATTCTGGTGATTTATATGCTATTTGATACATATAGTCGCCTAAATAACTATAAAGAGGGGCTAATTCTGTTAGATAGCTGAATAAAAACCCTTTTTTGGTATTTTTCTCTTGCAAATTAACACATCTAATGTTGAATATTTCTATAATAGAACATTTATAATAAATTGTTGTTAAAAAAATACATAAATTGTTAAATAGTTCAGCTAGGATGAAGAAAAAATGTCTATTTTAGAATACGGTGTTTGTTAAATACTATTTCTTTATTTATAATAATAGAAATTAGCATTTTTCTTTATATATCTAGTTATTAATAGTTTTATTTTCTGTTTTTTTCTTATAACATTTATTATAATGCATTTACCATATAATAAAAAAGTAGTTAGCCTTTTTTTTTAGATTTGTCATGTTTAAAAAGTAAATATATATGCAGAAATAATAAACATATTGCTCTGATATAAAGTGAAAAATGCATAAATACTTGATTTTATTATAAAAAGTGTATTTTATAGCAAAAAATTCGACAATTTATATATGATAATCTATGTTTTATGTTTCTATAAAAATAATATATTTATATTTTTTAAATTACGATGCAATGAACACAACAATAGAGTCGCCCTTCTAGGGTAGGGGCGACTCTATTATTATATTTATCACTCGTTTATGATATTATTTCTTACCATGTTTTCAATGATCAGTTAATCTTCATCTAAAATCTTTCAGTTTTAGTGAATAAAATATTTAGCCATTGATGTCTTTTACAAATTAAAAAGCCTTTTATCACTTTTTTGTAATGAAAAAAAAAACATCAAAATCTGTGCTAGATTACAAAATAAAACATAAATAAGAGATATAATTGCAAGATATAATCACTCTTCTATATTAAGATTGCTTCAACAGCAAATATTCATAAATTATATCCAAAAACGTAATAAATACATTTTTCGTCTTTTCTTGGCAACATAAAACCTGGATTTTATATAACTTGCATTATTTAAATTGTTGTATTTTGGATATTTTATATATATATGTTAAATAGAAGCAATTGTCTACAAAAGTTAACACAAATAAGTTCTGATGCTTTTTTCTATAGTAAAAGTTTACATTTATTTGTGATTTTAAATCTATTCGATTGACATAAAAAATCACATATCCGTGTTTGTAAAAAACGATAAAAAATACTATTAGTGGTATGAAACAATATAAAAAAGGTTTTTTATGCAATTCCTTCTGCTATAATTTGAAGTTTTTCGTTTTTAAAATCCATAAGCTGTAACAATAAAAACTTATCTTCTGTATCGTAGTGTGAGTTTTATCTTAAAAATACAATGTTTTTTTTTCCCTTTTCTTGATAGCTGTTTTATTTGTTTATAAAATTACATAATAAGCCTTATGTGAATAAAAAAAGGTTTTTTTTGTTTTTATAGATAATTGATTTCAAATTATATGTTTAACTATTTAAAGATTAATATTTAATTGCATAATAATTTTTTTTCTTATAAATAGGTTTGAATATTACTCGTTACATTTTTATATGTTTTACTATATAAAAACGATTATTTTGTGTTTAACTATATATACTTTTATAGATTCTATCTCTTAAATTTTAAAAGACTGGGTTTATTCATATACATGATAGTCTTTTTTTATGCTCTTTGAATAACAAAAAAGATATTAATATGCTGAGAAACCTCTTCTATATGAACTACTTTATTATTTTATACTTTATTATATTTGATTTGAATAGCGTAATATAATGTTTTTATATTTATTCTCTAATCGATATAACTATTACATTATGATAAATTTTGTTTCTTTTTCTGTTTTTATATAAATAAAATCAAAAATCGTATGTTATTTTAGATTTTATTTTTATTTGTTAAACTAAATAATATATTTGTTGTTTTTTTTACAAATCGATAAAACCTAGAAAATTTATTATTATATTTTAAAACAATTTTATGGCTGTTTGGTCCTCTTTTTTTGTAAATGACTTTATATTTTTTTCGTTATCTTCCATTTTTTAATAAATCTAATAGTTAGCTTTTCAAATGTGAACATAAATTTTATATTTCTAGATTTAAAAATTCATGGTTTTATCCACTCAAATTATTAAATTGCCAAGCATTTACTGTTTCAAGTGAATATTATAGTAGAATTTTCATATTTATAGAATTTTATTCAAGAATTATGGTATATTCCGAAGATATATGTTTTATAATGATTTTAGACGTGGGTTAAATAAAATCAATTTTGAAATTTTTTTTTTGAAATTTTATTTAGATGGATTTTGTCTGAAGGTTCAAATTTTACAATGATTATAGACATGGGTTTTATTTTAATTAATTTGGACTTTTTTTTTATAAAATTTTTTTTTAGCAAGATTCAATCGAAGGTTCAAATTTTATAATAATTATAGACAAGGAAATAAATTAAATATACACTGTATATTGAATAATTATTTGATATTATTTATATATCAACATTTGCTGTTTTGTTTTTATGTTTTACGTTTTTCGTTGGATATAATTATTTGCTTACAATAATTCAATTTTGTATTTTAATGTATTAATAATCTTAAGCTTCTATAAGATGTTTTATCGTATATGTTAAATATTCTGTTTTGCTTCATTTTAGTTATAATAATCTTGATTTTTGAATTTTACATAAGAATGTATATAAAGGTTTAATATTGTTACTTTATATGAAATTATATTTTATTATTTATATCACTGCTATTACTAGAATTCTTTTATTTATATATTTTTTTGTAAAAATTTCGCGATTCTTGAAAAAAATTATATACTTTCTGGAATTGATGAATAGAAATATATGAATCCTTTTATTTTTTATTTTTTATAAACCTGTGTTATGTTCTCAACAGTTTTCTTTTGGCCTTTATCTAAACAAAGCTGATCTAAAATGGTCATTGATCAAATTTACCCCTTTTCTAGATAAGAAAATTAAATTATACGATTTTTATCATGATATTTCCGTCTATTTCTTCGAAATTTTGTCATAATACTGATATTCTATCCATTGAGTTTATAAATATGCGTTTTTTTCTGAAAATGGGGCATATTTTTGAAAAAAAAACAAAGCTCTGTATATCCTTTATCATATTTTCTATTTTAGTTTATCTTTTTAATCATCGCTATGATAACATTAAAGTCCGAAAGTTCATGTCTATATATTCTTATGCAACTGAGATCATAAAGATATAACTAAATGTCAACAATGCAATTATTTATACGATATTTTCATGTTTAATCTTTTTCAATGATAATTATACCATTATTTTTATGGTTTTTTGATATTTTTTTACTTTTTACCATCCCTTAATCCACAAAATTATTAATAATTTACTTTTTTATTGTAAAAGTAAAATTAATTCTTATTACTTTTATAATTATTATCTTTAAATTCTGAACAATGCTTTTTTCTTTCTATTATAAACAAAAAATATATTCATTCTATTTTATTTTTTTTTGTTATTATTGGATATTGTATCTTTAGATTAAGATATTCGAACACATCGTGATGTTAGAAAATCGTTCTTAAATAAAATTATATGCTAGCATATTGTTTTTCTATTCTAATTTTGAACTTTCTAGATATAAAATATAGTTATCAAAACATTCGATTTTTCTTTTAAATTAGATTACGAGAAAGAATAACAAAAAAGAAAATATTTTATATATAATGATACAATAAATTGTGATTTATTTTATTATATTTTTTAACCATTTTTTTACAAACTATTATACTTTTTTTTATAAATTATTTATCCGAAATATTCTTCTGATTTTATTTAAATTTTCATTTAGAATCTATAAATTATTAAATCACCATAAAATTATTAATATTGACATTTATAATAATAATACGCATATATATGTCTATTATATACATTAAACTAGATTTTCTGACTCTAAAGATCGACATATCAATTGTTCTTTATAATATTTAAAACCGAAATTTTTTTTTATGTTAAGATTATTTGTTAATTAAACAATAGTATGAAAAGTTTTGAGATTTTATTATATGTATTTCTATTTCCCATTTATTTCTTTGTTTAAGATTATCTTGTTAATAAATTATTATTTTTTTAAGTTTTTTATTTTATTTTTCATATATATAGAAATATACTGGCGAAATCGAAATAGTTTTCGTGCTTAGTAATTTAGTATAATCTAATAATAGATTCATCTTTTAAGAAAATGAAATTTTCAAAGGAAATATAAATAGATTGAAAATTCAAAAATACATTTTTCTATTTAGACACCAGATATTAGAATTTGATGTAACAATTTGAAGTTTAATGCACTAATATTGACAATATTGAATTATAAATTACGTCTCTGATAGACAACTATAGTTATTGTCCTATTTTATTCCATATAAATTGTAATTTTGATTGATTATTTGTGGCTTAATCATCATATTTATACCAATCTTTTGGTTTTTTTCTTTATATAGGCGGTTTTCTACTTTTCTAGTTGTATAGAATAAATCTTTTATGTTAAAAAAACAGCTTGTTTCAAAATAAATTTATATTAATAGTCAATTTTATTATAAATATTTTATGAGTAATGTTATATTATCATTTTTCTATGCTATTTTAAATATAATATGTCTGCAGCGAGATGAGAAAAAACAAGTTTTATGTATTTTTTTAATGCTAAAAAGACATATCAATCTCATTTTAATCATAATTTTATTACTTTTAGCTGAATTATGTCGCTGAATAGCCGAATAAGTGGTGATAAATATGTCCACTAGCATAGAAAGAAATCGTACAATGATAATTTATCACATATAAAATACATTATCTAAAGTTGATAGAAGATAAAATCATCTTTTTGTGGATATATAGCCATAACAAACTTGGTTATATTTAAGATTTTTTTGCCTTATAATGGATATTTATATACTCTACTAGACATAGCTAATATTAGTACATTTGTTTTGTTAACCAGAAAAGGTGAATTTATTGATTTTTTGGTCAATTCCAAGCTTTATATGTTGCCATATTTTTTTCAGTCTTAAAAAAAACCTAGAACCAAGTCCTGTTTGGCAAAAAAAAACAATTTTTACTTGCTGATCATACTTTTATAAGCTAAGATACACATTCTGACTTTCTCATATTTCTCATTATCTGCGATTTTTTTAATAATTAATGACATCGCAAAAAAAAGGGATTTTTTTTCTTATAATAAAATTAAGTTTTCTTATTTAAATTATCTTTTTAAAACGTAAAATACTTAGAAAATCATAAATTTTATATTTTTCTTGTTTCTGAAACTTTTATGTGTGGATTAAGTCGACTATTTTTTTTCTTTATTTTAGTGGTTTTTTTATGTGATAATAACTATCATATACACCAAATCGATAAAATTTTGTTTTGAATTATAAATCGATATAGATTATGCTTGATGTATTTTGATATGGGATTTTAGTAGAAAGTTTAAGGGTCCTATTATTTTTTTTTCTTTTAATGATCAATTACATAAAATATTGAATATATTTTTATATCTTATTAAAATATTCAATTATAAAAAAGATTTTGATATCATTTAATTGATTTTGATGTCTTTTAAATAGGATTTTTATAGTATGTTTCTTATATACGAAAAAAAAGGTGGATAATGCTAAAATAGGTAATTTTTATGAGTTAAATGTCAAAAAAGCTGTTTAATTTATTAAGTAAATGAAGAAAAATGTTTTTTTTTCTTCTTTTTTTTTAATTTTATGTAATTTTTTTTTATATTTCTAATCATCTAAAATACCAACTTTTTCGATTTTTTATATACTGAGATATAATTAAAACCCAATATAATGTATTTTGTAAATTATTCACACACATCGATAACACATTTCGGTAAAATAGACATGATTTTGAGTTTAAATCTGCTTGCTAAAGTAAAACAAACAACAGATTTAATGATTTAAAATTTAAAGAAAGGGATTTTTTATATACTATTCTGGTGATTTATATGCTATTTGATACATATAGTCGCCTAAATAACTATAAAGAGGGGCTAATTCTGTTAGATAGCTGAATAAAAACCCTTTTTTGGTATTTTTCTCTTGCAAATTAACACATCTAATGTTGAATATATCTATAATAGAACATTTATAATAAATTGTTGTTAAAAAAATACATAAATTGTTATATAGTTCAGCTAGGATGAAGAAAAAATGTCTATTTTAGAATACGGTGTTTGTTAAATACTATTTCTTTATTTATAATAATAGAAATTAGCATTTTTCTTTTAATATCTAGTTATTAATAGTTTTATTTTCTGTTTTTTTCTTATAACATTTATTATAATGCATTTACCATATAATAAAAAAGTAGTTAGCCTTTTTTTTTAGATTTGTCATGTTTAAAAAGTAAATATATATACAGAAATAATAAACATATTGCTCTGATATAAAGTGAAAAATGCATAAATACTTGATTTTATTATAAAAAGTGTATTTTATAGCAAAATATTCGACAATTTATATATGATAATCTATGTTTCTATAAAAATAATAGATTTATATTTTTGAAATTACGATGCAATGAACACAACAATAGAGTCGCCCTTCTAGGGTAGGGGCGACTCTATTATTATATTTATCACTCGTTTATGATATTATTTCTTACCATGTTTTCAATGATCAGTTAATCTTCATCTATAATCTTTCAGTTTTAGTGAATAAAATATAAAGCCATTGATGTCTTTTACAAATTTAATAGCCTTTTATCACTTTTTTGTAATGAAAAAAAACATCAAAATCTGTGCTAGATTACAAAATAAAACATAAATAAGAGATAAAATTGCAAGATATAATCACTCTTATATTTTAAGATTGCTTCAACAGCCAAATATTTTAAAATTATATCCAAAAATGTAATAAATACATTTTTCGTCTTTTCTTGGCAACATAAAACCTGGATTTTATATAACTTGCATTATTTAAATTGTTGTATTTTGGATATTTTATATATATATGTTAAATAGAAGCAATTGTCTACAAAAGTTAACACAAATAAGTTCTGATGCTTTTTTCTATAGTAAAAGTTTACATTTATTTGTGATTTTAAATCTATTCGATTGACATAAAAAATCACATATCCGTGTTTGTAAAAAACGATAAAAAATACTATTAGTGGTATGAAACAATATAAAAAAGGTTTTTTATGCAATTCCTTCTGCTATAATTTGAAGTTTTTCGTTTTTAAAATCCATAAGCTGTAACAATAAAAACTTATCTTCTGTATCGTAGTGTGAGTTTTATCTTAAAAATACAATGTTTTTTTTTCCCTTTTCTTGATAGCTGTTTTATTTGTTTATAAAATTACATAATAAGCCTTATGTGAATAAAAAAAGGTTTTTTTTGTTTTTATAGATAATTGATTTCAAATTATATGTTTAACTATTTAAAGATTAATATTTAATTGCATAATAATTTTTTTTCTTATAAATAGGTTTGAATATTACTCGTTACATTTTTATATGTTTTACTATATAAAAACGATTATTTTGTGTTTAACTATATATACTTTTATAGATTCTATCTCTTAAATTTTAAAAGACTGGGTTTATTCATATACATGATAGTCTTTTTTTATGCTCTTTGAATAACAAAAAAGATATTAATATGCTGAGAAACCTCTTCTATATGAACTACTTTATTATTTTATACTTTATTATATTTGATTTGAATAGCGTAATATAATGTTTTTATATTTATTCTCTAATCGATATAACTATTACATTATGATAAATTTTGTTTCTTTTTCTGTTTTTATATAAATAAAATCAAAAATCGTATGTTATTTTAGATTTTATTTTTATTTGTTAAACTAAATAATATATTTGTTGTTTTTTTTACAAATCGATAAAACCTAGAAAATTTATTATTATATTTTAAAACAATTTTATGGCTGTTTGGTCCTCTTTTTTTGTAAATGACTTTATATTTTTTTCGTTATCTTCCATTTTTTAATAAATCTAATAGTTAGCTTTTCAAATGTGAACATAAATTTTATATTTCTAGATTTAAAAATTCATGGTTTTATCCACTCAAATTATTAAATTGCCAAGCATTTACTGTTTCAAGTGAATATTATAGTAGAATTTTCATATTTATAGAATTTTATTCAAGAATTATGGTATATTCCGAAGATATATGTTTTATAATGATTTTAGACGTGGGTTAAATAAAATCAATTTTGAAATTTTTTTTTTGAAATTTTATTTAGATGGATTTTGTCTGAAGGTTCAAATTTTACAATGATTATAGACATGGGTTTTATTTTAATTAATTTGGACTTTTTTTTTATAAAATTTTTTTTTAGCAAGATTCAATCGAAGGTTCAAATTTTATAATAATTATAGACAAGGAAATAAATTAAATATACACTGTATATTGAATAATTATTTGATATTATTTATATATCAACATTTGCTGTTTTGTTTTTATGTTTTACGTTTTTCGTTGGATATAATTATTTGCTTACAATAATTCAATTTTGTATTTTAATGTATTAATAATCTTAAGCTTCTATAAGATGTTTTATCGTATATGTTAAATATTCTGTTTTGCTTCATTTTAGTTATAATAATCTTGATTTTTGAATTTTACATAAGAATGTATATAAAGGTTTAATATTGTTACTTTATATGAAATTATATTTTATTATTTATATCACTGCTATTACTAGAATTCTTTTATTTATATATTTTTTTGTAAAAATTTCGCGATTCTTGAAAAAAATTATATACTTTCTGGAATTGATGAATAGAAATATATGAATCCTTTTATTTTTTATTTTTTATAAACCTGTGTTATGTTCTCAACAGTTTTCTTTTGGCCTTTATCTAAACAAAGCTGATCTAAAATGGTCATTGATCAAATTTACCCCTTTTCTAGATAAGAAAATTAAATTATACGATTTTTATCATGATATTTCCGTCTATTTCTTCGAAATTTTGTCATAATACTGATATTCTATCCATTGAGTTTATAAATATGCGTTTTTTTCTGAAAATGGGGCATATTTTTGAAAAAAAAACAAAGCTCTGTATATCCTTTATCATATTTTCTATTTTAGTTTATCTTTTTAATCATCGCTATGATAACATTAAAGTCCGAAAGTTCATGTCTATATATTCTTATGCAACTGAGATCATAAAGATATAACTAAATGTCAACAATGCAATTATTTATACGATATTTTCATGTTTAATCTTTTTCAATGATAATTATACCATTATTTTTATGGTTTTTTGATATTTTTTTACTTTTTACCATCCCTTAATCCACAAAATTATTAATAATTTACTTTTTTATTGTAAAAGTAAAATTAATTCTTATTACTTTTATAATTATTATCTTTAAATTCTGAACAATGCTTTTTTCTTTCTATTATAAACAAAAAATATATTCATTCTATTTTATTTTTTTTTGTTATTATTGGATATTGTATCTTTAGATTAAGATATTCGAACACATCGTGATGTTAGAAAATCGTTCTTAAATAAAATTATATGCTAGCATATTGTTTTTCTATTCTAATTTTGAACTTTCTAGATATAAAATATAGTTATCAAAACATTCGATTTTTCTTTTAAATTAGATTACGAGAAAGAATAACAAAAAAGAAAATATTTTATATATAATGATACAATAAATTGTGATTTATTTTATTATATTTTTTAACCATTTTTTTACAAACTATTATACTTTTTTTTATAAATTATTTATCCGAAATATTCTTCTGATTTTATTTAAATTTTCATTTAGAATCTATAAATTATTAAATCACCATAAAATTATTAATATTGACATTTATAATAATAATACGCATATATATGTCTATTATATACATTAAACTAGATTTTCTGACTCTAAAGATCGACATATCAATTGTTCTTTATAATATTTAAAACCGAAATTTTTTTTTATGTTAAGATTATTTGTTAATTAAACAATAGTATGAAAAGTTTTGAGATTTTATTATATGTATTTCTATTTCCCATTTATTTCTTTGTTTAAGATTATCTTGTTAATAAATTATTATTTTTTTAAGTTTTTTATTTTATTTTTCATATATATAGAAATATACTGGCGAAATCGAAATAGTTTTCGTGCTTAGTAATTTAGTATAATCTAATAATAGATTCATCTTTTAAGAAAATGAAATTTTCAAAGGAAATATAAATAGATTGAAAATTCAAAAATACATTTTTCTATTTAGACACCAGATATTAGAATTTGATGTAACAATTTGAAGTTTAATGCACTAATATTGACAATATTGAATTATAAATTACGTCTCTGATAGACAACTATAGTTATTGTCCTATTTTATTCCATATAAATTGTAATTTTGATTGATTATTTGTGGCTTAATCATCATATTTATACCAATCTTTTGGTTTTTTTCTTTATATAGGCGGTTTTCTACTTTTCTAGTTGTATAGAATAAATCTTTTATGTTAAAAAAACAGCTTGTTTCAAAATAAATTTATATTAATAGTCAATTTTATTATAAATATTTTATGAGTAATGTTATATTATCATTTTTCTATGCTATTTTAAATATAATATGTCTGCAGCGAGATGAGAAAAAACAAGTTTTATGTATTTTTTTAATGCTAAAAAGACATATCAATCTCATTTTAATCATAATTTTATTACTTTTAGCTGAATTATGTCGCTGAATAGCCGAATAAGTGGTGATAAATATGTCCACTAGCATAGAAAGAAATCGTACAATGATAATTTATCACATATAAAATACATTATCTAAAGTTGATAGAAGATAAAATCATCTTTTTGTGGATATATAGCCATAACAAACTTGGTTATATTTAAGATTTTTTTTCCTTATAATGGATATTTATATACTCTACTAGACATATCTAATATTAGTACATTTGTTTTGTTAACCAGAAAAGGTGAATTTATTGATTTTTTGGTCAATTCCAAGCTTTATATGTTGCCATATTTTTTTCTGTCTTAAAAAAAACCTAGAACCAAGTCCTGTTTGGCAAAAAAAACAATTTTTACTTGCTGATCATACTTTTATAAGCTAAGATACACATTCTGACTTTCTCATATTTCTCATTATCTGCGATTTTTTTTAATAATTAATGACATCGCAAAAAAAAGGGATTTTTTTTCTTGTAATAAAATAAAGTTTTCCCTATTGAAATTATCTTTTTAAAACGTAAAATACTTAGAAAATCATAAATTTTATATTTTTCTTGTTTCTGAAACTTTTATGTGTGGATTAAGTCGACTATTTTTTTTCTTTATTTTAGTGGTTTTTTTATGTGATAATAACTATCATATACACCAAATCGAAAAAATATGTTTTGAATTATAAATCGTTATAGATTATGCTTGATGTATTTTGATATGGGATTTTAGTAGAAAGTTTAAGGGTCCTATTATTTTTTTTTCTTTTAATGATCAATTACATAAAATATTGAATATATTTTTATATCTTATTAAAATATTCAATTATAAAAAAGATTTTGATATCATTTAATTGATTTTGATGTCTTTTAAATAGGATTTTTATAGTATGTTTCTTATATACGAAAAAAAAGGTGGATAATGCTAAAATAGGTAATTTTTATGAGTTAAATGTCAAAAAAGCTGTTTAATTTATTAAGTAAATGAAGAAAAATGTTTTTTTTTCTTCTTTTTTTTTAATTTTATGTAATTTTTTTTTATATTTCTAATCATCTAAAATACCAACTTTTTCGATTTTTTATACACTGAGATATAATTAAAACCCAATATAATGTATTTTGTAAATTATTCACACACATCGATAACACATTTCGGTAAAATAGACATGATTTTGAGTTTAAATCTGCTTGCTAAAGTAAAACAAACAACAGATTTAATGATTTAAAATTTAAAGAAAGGGATTTTTTATATACTATTCTGGTGATTTATATGCTATTTGATACATATAGTCGCCTAAATAACTATAAAGAGGGGCTAATTCTGTTAGATAGCTGAATAAAAACCCTTTTTTGGTATTTTTCTCTTGCAAATTAACACATCTAATGTTGAATATATCTATAATAGAACATTTATAATAAATTGTTGTTAAAAAAATACATAAATTGTTATATAGTTCAGCTAGGATGAAGAAAAAATGTCTATTTTAGAATACGGTGTTTGTTAAATACTATTTCTTTATTTATAATAATAGAAATTAGCATTTTTCTTTTAATATCTAGTTATTAATAGTTTTATTTTCTGTTTTTTTCTTATAACATTTATTATAATGCATTTACCATATAATAAAAAAGTAGTTAGCCTTTTTTTTTAGATTTGTCATGTTTAAAAAGTAAATATATATACAGAAATAATAAACATATTGCTCTGATATAAAGTGAAAAATGCATAAATACTTGATTTTATTATAAAAAGTGTATTTTATAGCAAAATATTCGACAATTTATATATGATAATCTATGTTTCTATAAAAATAATAGATTTATATTTTTGAAATTACGATGCAATGAACACAACAATAGAGTCGCCCTTCTAGGGTAGGGGCGACTCTATTATTATATTTATCACTCGTTTATGATATTATTTCTTACCATGTTTTCAATGATCAGTTAATCTTCATCTATAATCTTTCAGTTTTAGTGAATAAAATATAAAGCCATTGATGTCTTTTACAAATTTAATAGCCTTTTATCACTTTTTTGTAATGAAAAAAAACATCAAAATCTGTGCTAGATTACAAAATAAAACATAAATAAGAGATAAAATTGCAAGATATAATCACTCTTATATTTTAAGATTGCTTCAACAGCAAATATTCATAAATTATATCCAAAAACGTAATAAATACATTTTTCGTCTTTTCTTGGCAACATAAAACCTGGATTTTATATAACTTGCATTATTTAAATTGTTGTATTTTGGATATTTTATATATATATGTTAAATAGAAGCAATTGTCTACAAAAGTTAACACAAATAAGTTCTGATGCTTTTTTCTATAGTAAAAGTTTACATTTATTTGTGATTTTAAATCTATTCGATTGACATAAAAAATCACATATCCGTGTTTGTAAAAAACGATAAAAAATACTATTAGTGGTATGAAACAATATAAAAAAGGTTTTTTATGCAATTCCTTCTGCTATAATTTGAAGTTTTTCGTTTTTAAAATCCATAAGCTGTAACAATAAAAACTTATCTTCTGTATCGTAGTGTGAGTTTTATCTTAAAAATACAATGTTTTTTTTTCCCTTTTCTTGATAGCTGTTTTATTTGTTTATAAAATTACATAATAAGCCTTATGTGAATAAAAAAAGGTTTTTTTTGTTTTTATAGATAATTGATTTCAAATTATATGTTTAACTATTTAAAGATTAATATTTAATTGCATAATAATTTTTTTTCTTATAAATAGGTTTGAATATTACTCGTTACATTTTTATATGTTTTACTATATAAAAACGATTATTTTGTGTTTAACTATATATACTTTTATAGATTCTATCTCTTAAATTTTAAAAGACTGGGTTTATTCATATACATGATAGTCTTTTTTTATGCTCTTTGAATAACAAAAAAGATATTAATATGCTGAGAAACCTCTTCTATATGAACTACTTTATTATTTTATACTTTATTATATTTGATTTGAATAGCGTAATATAATGTTTTTATATTTATTCTCTAATCGATATAACTATTACATTATGATAAATTTTGTTTCTTTTTCTGTTTTTATATAAATAAAATCAAAAATCGTATGTTATTTTAGATTTTATTTTTATTTGTTAAACTAAATAATATATTTGTTGTTTTTTTTACAAATCGATAAAACCTAGAAAATTTATTATTATATTTTAAAACAATTTTATGGCTGTTTGGTCCTCTTTTTTTGTAAATGACTTTATATTTTTTTCGTTATCTTCCATTTTTTAATAAATCTAATAGTTAGCTTTTCAAATGTGAACATAAATTTTATATTTCTAGATTTAAAAATTCATGGTTTTATCCACTCAAATTATTAAATTGCCAAGCATTTACTGTTTCAAGTGAATATTATAGTAGAATTTTCATATTTATAGAATTTTATTCAAGAATTATGGTATATTCCGAAGATATATGTTTTATAATGATTTTAGACGTGGGTTAAATAAAATCAATTTTGAAATTTTTTTTTTGAAATTTTATTTAGATGGATTTTGTCTGAAGGTTCAAATTTTACAATGATTATAGACATGGGTTTTATTTTAATTAATTTGGACTTTTTTTTTATAAAATTTTTTTTTAGCAAGATTCAATCGAAGGTTCAAATTTTATAATAATTATAGACAAGGAAATAAATTAAATATACACTGTATATTGAATAATTATTTGATATTATTTATATATCAACATTTGCTGTTTTGTTTTTATGTTTTACGTTTTTCGTTGGATATAATTATTTGCTTACAATAATTCAATTTTGTATTTTAATGTATTAATAATCTTAAGCTTCTATAAGATGTTTTATCGTATATGTTAAATATTCTGTTTTGCTTCATTTTAGTTATAATAATCTTGATTTTTGAATTTTACATAAGAATGTATATAAAGGTTTAATATTGTTACTTTATATGAAATTATATTTTATTATTTATATCACTGCTATTACTAGAATTCTTTTATTTATATATTTTTTTGTAAAAATTTCGCGATTCTTGAAAAAAATTATATACTTTCTGGAATTGATGAATAGAAATATATGAATCCTTTTATTTTTTATTTTTTATAAACCTGTGTTATGTTCTCAACAGTTTTCTTTTGGCCTTTATCTAAACAAAGCTGATCTAAAATGGTCATTGATCAAATTTACCCCTTTTCTAGATAAGAAAATTAAATTATACGATTTTTATCATGATATTTCCGTCTATTTCTTCGAAATTTTGTCATAATACTGATATTCTATCCATTGAGTTTATAAATATGCGTTTTTTTCTGAAAATGGGGCATATTTTTGAAAAAAAAACAAAGCTCTGTATATCCTTTATCATATTTTCTATTTTAGTTTATCTTTTTAATCATCGCTATGATAACATTAAAGTCCGAAAGTTCATGTCTATATATTCTTATGCAACTGAGATCATAAAGATATAACTAAATGTCAACAATGCAATTATTTATACGATATTTTCATGTTTAATCTTTTTCAATGATAATTATACCATTATTTTTATGGTTTTTTGATATTTTTTTACTTTTTACCATCCCTTAATCCACAAAATTATTAATAATTTACTTTTTTATTGTAAAAGTAAAATTAATTCTTATTACTTTTATAATTATTATCTTTAAATTCTGAACAATGCTTTTTTCTTTCTATTATAAACAAAAAATATATTCATTCTATTTTATTTTTTTTTGTTATTATTGGATATTGTATCTTTAGATTAAGATATTCGAACACATCGTGATGTTAGAAAAGCGTTCTTAAATAAAATTATATGCTAGCATATTGTTTTTCTATTCTAATTTTGAACTTTCTAGATATAAAATATAGTTATCAAAACATTCGATTTTTCTTTTAAATTAGATTACGAGAAAGAATAACAAAAAAGAAAATATTTTATATATAATGATACAATAAATTGTGATTTATTTTATTATATTTTTTAACCATTTTTTTACAAACTATTATACTTTTTTTTATAAATTATTTATCCGAAATATTCTTCTGATTTTATTTAAATTTTCATTTAGAATCTATAAATTATTAAATCACCATAAAATTATTAATATTGACATTTATAATAATAATACGCATATATATGTCTATTACATACATTAAACTAGATTTTCTGACTCTAAAGATCGACATATCAATTGTTCTTTATAATATTTAAAACCGAAATTTTTTTTATGTTAAGATTATTTGTTAATTAAACAATAGTATGAAAAGTTTTGAGATTTTATTATATGTATTTCTATTTCCCATTTATTTCTTTGTTTAAGATTATCTTGTTAATAAATTATTATTTTTTTAAGTTTTTTATTTTATTTTTCATATATATAGAAATATACTGGCGAAATCGAAATAGTTTTCGTGCTTAGTAATTTAGTATAATCTAATAATAGATTCATCTTTTAAGAAAATGAAATTTTCAAAGGAAATATAAATAGATTGAAAATTCAAAAATACATTTTTCTATTTAGACACCAGATATTAGAATTTGATGTAACAATTTGAAGTTTAATGCACTAATATTGACAATATTGAATTATAAATTACGTCTCTGATAGACAACTATAGTTATTGTCCTATTTTATTCCATATAAATTGTAATTTTGATTGATTATTTGTGGCTTAATCATCATATTTATACCAATCTTTTGGTTTTTTTCTTTATATAGGCGGTTTTCTACTTTTCTAGTTGTATAGAATAAATCTTTTATGTTAAAAAAACAGCTTGTTTCAAAATAAATTTATATTAATAGTCAATTTTATTATAAATATTTTATGAGTAATGTTATATTATCATTTTTCTATGCTATTTTAAATATAATATGTCTGCAGCGAGATGAGAAAAAACAAGTTTTATGTATTTTTTTAATGCTAAAAAGACATATCAATCTCATTTTAATCATAATTTTATTACTTTTAGCTGAATTATGTCGCTGAATAGCCGAATAAGTGGTGATAAATATGTCCACTAGCATAGAAAGAAATCGTACAATGATAATTTATCACATATAAAATACATTATCTAAAGTTGATAGAAGATAAAATCATCTTTTTGTGGATATATAGCCATAACAAACTTGGTTATATTTAAGATTTTTTTGCCTTATAATGGATATTTATATACTCTACTAGACATAGCTAATATTAGTACATTTGTTTTGTTAACCAGAAAAGGTGAATTTATTGATTTTTTGGTCAATTCCAAGCTTTATATGTTGCCATATTTTTTTCAGTCTTAAAAAAAACCTAGAACCAAGTCCTGTTTGGCAAAAAAAAACAATTTTTACTTGCTGATCATACTTTTATAAGCTAAGATACACATTCTGACTTTCTCATATTTCTCATTATCTGCGATTTTTTTAATAATTAATGACATCGCAAAAAAAAGGGATTTTTTTTCTTATAATAAAATTAAGTTTTCTTATTTAAATTATCTTTTTAAAACGTAAAATACTTAGAAAATCATAAATTTTATATTTTTCTTGTTTCTGAAACTTTTATGTGTGGATTAAGTCGACTATTTTTTTTCTTTATTTTAGTGGTTTTTTTATGTGATAATAACTATCATATACACCAAATCGATAAAATTTTGTTTTGAATTATAAATCGATATAGATTATGCTTGATGTATTTTGATATGGGATTTTAGTAGAAAGTTTAAGGGTCCTATTATTTTTTTTTCTTTTAATGATCAATTACATAAAATATTGAATATATTTTTATATCTTATTAAAATATTCAATTATAAAAAAGATTTTGATATCATTTAATTGATTTTGATGTCTTTTAAATAGGATTTTTATAGTATGTTTCTTATATACGAAAAAAAAGGTGGATAATGCTAAAATAGGTAATTTTTATGAGTTAAATGTCAAAAAAGCTGTTTAATTTATTAAGTAAATGAAGAAAAATGTTTTTTTTTCTTCTTTTTTTTTAATTTTATGTAATTTTTTTTTATATTTCTAATCATCTAAAATACCAACTTTTTCGATTTTTTATATACTGAGATATAATTAAAACCCAATATAATGTATTTTGTAAATTATTCACACACATCGATAACACATTTCGGTAAAATAGACATGATTTTGAGTTTAAATCTGCTTGCTAAAGTAAAACAAACAACAGATTTAATGATTTAAAATTTAAAGAAAGGGATTTTTTATATACTATTCTGGTGATTTATATGCTATTTGATACATATAGTCGCCTAAATAACTATAAAGAGGGGCTAATTCTGTTAGATAGCTGAATAAAAACCCTTTTTTGGTATTTTTCTCTTGCAAATTAACACATCTAATGTTGAATATATCTATAATAGAACATTTATAATAAATTGTTGTTAAAAAAATACATAAATTGTTATATAGTTCAGCTAGGATGAAGAAAAAATGTCTATTTTAGAATACGGTGTTTGTTAAATACTATTTCTTTATTTATAATAATAGAAATTAGCATTTTTCTTTTAATATCTAGTTATTAATAGTTTTATTTTCTGTTTTTTTCTTATAACATTTATTATAATGCATTTACCATATAATAAAAAAGTAGTTAGCCTTTTTTTTTAGATTTGTCATGTTTAAAAAGTAAATATATATACAGAAATAATAAACATATTGCTCTGATATAAAGTGAAAAATGCATAAATACTTGATTTTATTATAAAAAGTGTATTTTATAGCAAAATATTCGACAATTTATATATGATAATCTATGTTTCTATAAAAATAATAGATTTATATTTTTGAAATTACGATGCAATGAACACAACAATAGAGTCGCCCTTCTAGGGTAGGGGCGACTCTATTATTATATTTATCACTCGTTTATGATATTATTTCTTACCATGTTTTCAATGATCAGTTAATCTTCATCTATAATCTTTCAGTTTTAGTGAATAAAATATAAAGCCATTGATGTCTTTTACAAATTTAATAGCCTTTTATCACTTTTTTGTAATGAAAAAAAACATCAAAATCTGTGCTAGATTACAAAATAAAACATAAATAAGAGATAAAATTGCAAGATATAATCACTCTTATATTTTAAGATTGCTTCAACAGCCAAATATTTTAAAATTATATCCAAAAATGTAATAAATACATTTTTCGTCTTTTCTTGGCAACATAAAACCTGGATTTTATATAACTTGCATTATTTAAATTGTTGTATTTTGGATATTTTATATATATATGTTAAATAGAAGCAATTGTCTACAAAAGTTAACACAAATAAGTTCTGATGCTTTTTTCTATAGTAAAAGTTTACATTTATTTGTGATTTTAAATCTATTCGATTGACATAAAAAATCACATATCCGTGTTTGTAAAAAACGATAAAAAATACTATTAGTGGTATGAAACAATATAAAAAAGGTTTTTTATGCAATTCCTTCTGCTATAATTTGAAGTTTTTCGTTTTTAAAATCCATAAGCTGTAACAATAAAAACTTATCTTCTGTATCGTAGTGTGAGTTTTATCTTAAAAATACAATGTTTTTTTTTCCCTTTTCTTGATAGCTGTTTTATTTGTTTATAAAATTACATAATAAGCCTTATGTGAATAAAAAAAGGTTTTTTTTGTTTTTATAGATAATTGATTTCAAATTATATGTTTAACTATTTAAAGATTAATATTTAATTGCATAATAATTTTTTTTCTTATAAATAGGTTTGAATATTACTCGTTACATTTTTATATGTTTTACTATATAAAAACGATTATTTTGTGTTTAACTATATATACTTTTATAGATTCTATCTCTTAAATTTTAAAAGACTGGGTTTATTCATATACATGATAGTCTTTTTTTATGCTCTTTGAATAACAAAAAAGATATTAATATGCTGAGAAACCTCTTCTATATGAACTACTTTATTATTTTATACTTTATTATATTTGATTTGAATAGCGTAATATAATGTTTTTATATTTATTCTCTAATCGATATAACTATTACATTATGATAAATTTTGTTTCTTTTTCTGTTTTTATATAAATAAAATCAAAAATCGTATGTTATTTTAGATTTTATTTTTATTTGTTAAACTAAATAATATATTTGTTGTTTTTTTTACAAATCGATAAAACCTAGAAAATTTATTATTATATTTTAAAACAATTTTATGGCTGTTTGGTCCTCTTTTTTTGTAAATGACTTTATATTTTTTTCGTTATCTTCCATTTTTTAATAAATCTAATAGTTAGCTTTTCAAATGTGAACATAAATTTTATATTTCTAGATTTAAAAATTCATGGTTTTATCCACTCAAATTATTAAATTGCCAAGCATTTACTGTTTCAAGTGAATATTATAGTAGAATTTTCATATTTATAGAATTTTATTCAAGAATTATGGTATATTCCGAAGATATATGTTTTATAATGATTTTAGACGTGGGTTAAATAAAATCAATTTTGAAATTTTTTTTTTGAAATTTTATTTAGATGGATTTTGTCTGAAGGTTCAAATTTTACAATGATTATAGACATGGGTTTTATTTTAATTAATTTGGACTTTTTTTTTATAAAATTTTTTTTTAGCAAGATTCAATCGAAGGTTCAAATTTTATAATAATTATAGACAAGGAAATAAATTAAATATACACTGTATATTGAATAATTATTTGATATTATTTATATATCAACATTTGCTGTTTTGTTTTTATGTTTTACGTTTTTCGTTGGATATAATTATTTGCTTACAATAATTCAATTTTGTATTTTAATGTATTAATAATCTTAAGCTTCTATAAGATGTTTTATCGTATATGTTAAATATTCTGTTTTGCTTCATTTTAGTTATAATAATCTTGATTTTTGAATTTTACATAAGAATGTATATAAAGGTTTAATATTGTTACTTTATATGAAATTATATTTTATTATTTATATCACTGCTATTACTAGAATTCTTTTATTTATATATTTTTTTGTAAAAATTTCGCGATTCTTGAAAAAAATTATATACTTTCTGGAATTGATGAATAGAAATATATGAATCCTTTTATTTTTTATTTTTTATAAACCTGTGTTATGTTCTCAACAGTTTTCTTTTGGCCTTTATCTAAACAAAGCTGATCTAAAATGGTCATTGATCAAATTTACCCCTTTTCTAGATAAGAAAATTAAATTATACGATTTTTATCATGATATTTCCGTCTATTTCTTCGAAATTTTGTCATAATACTGATATTCTATCCATTGAGTTTATAAATATGCGTTTTTTTCTGAAAATGGGGCATATTTTTGAAAAAAAAACAAAGCTCTGTATATCCTTTATCATATTTTCTATTTTAGTTTATCTTTTTAATCATCGCTATGATAACATTAAAGTCCGAAAGTTCATGTCTATATATTCTTATGCAACTGAGATCATAAAGATATAACTAAATGTCAACAATGCAATTATTTATACGATATTTTCATGTTTAATCTTTTTCAATGATAATTATACCATTATTTTTATGGTTTTTTGATATTTTTTTACTTTTTACCATCCCTTAATCCACAAAATTATTAATAATTTACTTTTTTATTGTAAAAGTAAAATTAATTCTTATTACTTTTATAATTATTATCTTTAAATTCTGAACAATGCTTTTTTCTTTCTATTATAAACAAAAAATATATTCATTCTATTTTATTTTTTTTTGTTATTATTGGATATTGTATCTTTAGATTAAGATATTCGAACACATCGTGATGTTAGAAAATCGTTCTTAAATAAAATTATATGCTAGCATATTGTTTTTCTATTCTAATTTTGAACTTTCTAGATATAAAATATAGTTATCAAAACATTCGATTTTTCTTTTAAATTAGATTACGAGAAAGAATAACAAAAAAGAAAATATTTTATATATAATGATACAATAAATTGTGATTTATTTTATTATATTTTTTAACCATTTTTTTACAAACTATTATACTTTTTTTTATAAATTATTTATCCGAAATATTCTTCTGATTTTATTTAAATTTTCATTTAGAATCTATAAATTATTAAATCACCATAAAATTATTAATATTGACATTTATAATAATAATACGCATATATATGTCTATTATATACATTAAACTAGATTTTCTGACTCTAAAGATCGACATATCAATTGTTCTTTATAATATTTAAAACCGAAATTTTTTTTTATGTTAAGATTATTTGTTAATTAAACAATAGTATGAAAAGTTTTGAGATTTTATTATATGTATTTCTATTTCCCATTTATTTCTTTGTTTAAGATTATCTTGTTAATAAATTATTATTTTTTTAAGTTTTTTATTTTATTTTTCATATATATAGAAATATACTGGCGAAATCGAAATAGTTTTCGTGCTTAGTAATTTAGTATAATCTAATAATAGATTCATCTTTTAAGAAAATGAAATTTTCAAAGGAAATATAAATAGATTGAAAATTCAAAAATACATTTTTCTATTTAGACACCAGATATTAGAATTTGATGTAACAATTTGAAGTTTAATGCACTAATATTGACAATATTGAATTATAAATTACGTCTCTGATAGACAACTATAGTTATTGTCCTATTTTATTCCATATAAATTGTAATTTTGATTGATTATTTGTGGCTTAATCATCATATTTATACCAATCTTTTGGTTTTTTTCTTTATATAGGCGGTTTTCTACTTTTCTAGTTGTATAGAATAAATCTTTTATGTTAAAAAAACAGCTTGTTTCAAAATAAATTTATATTAATAGTCAATTTTATTATAAATATTTTATGAGTAATGTTATATTATCATTTTTCTATGCTATTTTAAATATAATATGTCTGCAGCGAGATGAGAAAAAACAAGTTTTATGTATTTTTTTAATGCTAAAAAGACATATCAATCTCATTTTAATCATAATTTTATTACTTTTAGCTGAATTATGTCGCTGAATAGCCGAATAAGTGGTGATAAATATGTCCACTAGCATAGAAAGAAATCGTACAATGATAATTTATCACATATAAAATACATTATCTAAAGTTGATAGAAGATAAAATCATCTTTTTGTGGATATATAGCCATAACAAACTTGGTTATATTTAAGATTTTTTTTCCTTATAATGGATATTTATATACTCTACTAGACATATCTAATATTAGTACATTTGTTTTGTTAACCAGAAAAGGTGAATTTATTGATTTTTTGGTCAATTCCAAGCTTTATATGTTGCCATATTTTTTTCTGTCTTAAAAAAAACCTAGAACCAAGTCCTGTTTGGCAAAAAAAACAATTTTTACTTGCTGATCATACTTTTATAAGCTAAGATACACATTCTGACTTTCTCATATTTCTCATTATCTGCGATTTTTTTTAATAATTAATGACATCGCAAAAAAAAGGGATTTTTTTTCTTGTAATAAAATAAAGTTTTCATATTTAAATTATCTTTTTAAAACGTAAAATACTTAGAAAATCATAAATTTTATATTTTTCTTGTTTCTGAAACTTTTATGTGTGGATTAAGTCGACTATTTTTTTTCTTTATTTTAGTGGTTTTTTTATGTGATAATAACTATCATATACACCAAATCGAAAAAATATGTTTTGAATTATAAATCGTTATAGATTATGCTTGATGTATTTTGATATGGGATTTTAGTAGAAAGTTTAAGGGTCCTATTATTTTTTTTTCTTTTAATGATCAATTACATAAAATATTGAATATATTTTTATATCTTATTAAAATATTCAATTATAAAAAAAGATTTTGATATCATTTAATTGATTTTGATGTCTTTTAAATAGGATTTTTATAGTATGTTTCTTATATACGAAAAAAAAGGTGGATAATGCTAAAATAGGTAATTTTTATGAGTTAAATGTCAAAAAAGCTGTTTAATTTATTAAGTAAATGAAGAAAAATGTTTTTTTTTCTTCTTTTTTTTTAATTTTATGTAATTTTTTTTTATATTTCTAATCATCTAAAATACCAACTTTTTCGATTTTTTATACACTGAGATATAATTAAAACCCAATATAATGTATTTTGTAAATTATTCACACACATCGATAACACATTTCGGTAAAATAGACATGATTTTGAGTTTAAATCTGCTTGCTAAAGTAAAACAAACAACAGATTTAATGATTAAAAATTTAAAGAAAGCATTTTTTATATACTATTCTGGTGATTTATATGCTATTTGATACATATAGTCGCCTAAATAACTATAAAGAGGGGCTAATTCTGTTAGATAGCTGAATAAAAACCCTTTTTTGGTATTTTTCTCTTGCAAATTAACACATCTAATGTTGAATATTTCTATAATAGAACATTTATAATAAATTGTTGTTAAAAAAATACATAAATTGTTAAATAGTTCAGCTAGGATGAAGAAAAAATGTCTATTTTAGAATACGGTGTTTGTTAAATACTATTTCTTTATTTATAATAATAGAAATTAGCATTTTTCTTTATATATCTAGTTATTAATAGTTTTATTTTCTGTTTTTTTCTTATAACATTTATTATAATGCATTTACCATATAATAAAAAAGTAGTTAGCCTTTTTTTTTAGATTTGTCATGTTTAAAAAGTAAATATATATGCAGAAATAATAAACATATTGCTCTGATATAAAGTGAAAAATGCATAAATACTTGATTTTATTATAAAAAGTGTATTTTATAGCAAAAAATTCGACAATTTATATATGATAATCTATGTTTTATGTTTCTATAAAAATAATATATTTATATTTTTTAAATTACGATGCAATGAACACAACAATAGAGTCGCCCTTCTAGGGTAGGGGCGACTCTATTATTATATTTATCACTCGTTTATGATATTATTTCTTACCATGTTTTCAATGATCAGTTAATCTTCATCTAAAATCTTTCAGTTTTAGTGAATAAAATATTTAGCCATTGATGTCTTTTACAAATTAAAAAGCCTTTTATCACTTTTTTGTAATGAAAAAAAAAACATCAAAATCTGTGCTAGATTACAAAATAAAACATAAATAAGAGATATAATTGCAAGATATAATCACTCTTCTATATTAAGATTGCTTCAACAGCAAATATTCATAAATTATATCCAAAAACGTAATAAATACATTTTTCGTCTTTTCTTGGCAACATAAAACCTGGATTTTATATAACTTGCATTATTTAAATTGTTGTATTTTGGATATTTTATATATATATGTTAAATAGAAGCAATTGTCTACAAAAGTTAACACAAATAAGTTCTGATGCTTTTTTCTATAGTAAAAGTTTACATTTATTTGTGATTTTAAATCTATTCGATTGACATAAAAAATCACATATCCGTGTTTGTAAAAAACGATAAAAAATACTATTAGTGGTATGAAACAATATAAAAAAGGTTTTTTATGCAATTCCTTCTGCTATAATTTGAAGTTTTTCGTTTTTAAAATCCATAAGCTGTAACAATAAAAACTTATCTTCTGTATCGTAGTGTGAGTTTTATCTTAAAAATACAATGTTTTTTTTCCCTTTTCTTGATAATCTGTTTTATTTGTTTATAAAATTACATAATAAGCCTTATGTGAATAAAAAAAGGTTTTTTTTGTTTTTATAGATAATTGATTTCAAATCATATGTTTAACTATTTAAAGATTAATATTTAATTGCATAATAATTTTTTTTCTTATAAATAGGTTTGAATATTACTCGTTACATTTTTATATGTTTTACTATATAAAAACGATTATTTTGTGTTTAACTATATATACTTTTATAGATTCTATCTCTTAAATTTTAAAAGACTGGGTTTATTCATATACATGATAGTCTTTTTTTATGCTCTTTGAATAACAAAAAAGATATTAATATGCTGAGAAACCTCTTCTATATGAACTATTTTATTATTTTATACTTTATTATATTTGATTTGAATAGCGTAATATAATGTTTTTATATTTATTCTCTAATCGATATAACTATTACATTATGATAAATTTTGTTTCTTTTTCTGTTTTTATATAAATAAAATCAAAAATCGTATGTTATTTTAGATTTTATTTTTATTTGTTAAACTAAATATTATATTTGTTGTTTTTTTTACAAATCGATAAAACCTAGAAAATTTATTATTATATTTTAAAACAATTTTATGGCTGTTTGGTCCTCTTTTTTTGTAAATGACTTTATATTTTTTTCGTTATCTTCCATTTTTTAATAAATCTAATAGTTAACTTTTCAAATGTGAACATAAATTTTATATTTCTAGATTTAAAAATTCATGGTTTTATCCACTCAAATTATTAAATTGCCAAGCATTTACTGTTTCAAGTGAATATTATAGTAGAATTTTCATATTTATAGAATTTTATTCAAGAATTATGGTATATTCCGAAGATATATGTTTTATAATGATTTTAGACGTGGGTTAAATAAAATCAATTTTGAAATTTTTTTTTTGAAATTTTATTTAGATGGATTTTGTCTGAAGGTTCAAATTTTACAATGATTATAGACATGGGTTTTATTTTAATTAATTTGGACTTTTTTTTTAGCAAGATTCAATCGAAGGTTTAAATTTTATAATAATTATAGACAAGGAAATAAATTAAATATACACTGTAAATTGAATAATTATTTGATATTATTTGTTATTATTTGATATTATTTATATATCAACATTTGCTGTTTTGTTTTTATGTTTTACGTTTTTCGTTGGATATAATTATTTGCTTACAATAATTCAATTTTGTATTTTAATGTATTAATAATCTTAAGCTTCTATAAGATGTTTTATCGTATATGTTAAATATTCTGTTTTGCTTCATTTTAGTTATAATAATCTTGATTTTTGAATTTTACATAAGAATGTATACAAAGGTTTAATATTGTTACTTTATATGAAATTATATTTTATTATTTATATCACTGCTATTACTAGAATTCTTTTATTTATATATTTTTTTGTAAAAATTTCGCGATTCTTGAAAAAAATTATATACTTTCTGGAATTGATGAATAGAAATATATGAATCCTTTTATTTTTTAGTTTTTATAAACCTGTGTTATGTTCTCAACAGTTTTCTTTTGGCCTTTATCTAAACAAAGCTGATCTAAAATGGTCATTGATCAAATTTACCCCTTTTCTAGATAAGAAAATTAAATTATACGATTTTTATCATGATATTTCCGTCTATTTCTTCGAAATTTTGTCATAATACTGATATTTTATCCATTGAGTTTATAAATATGCGTTTTTTTCTGAAAATGGGGCATATTTTTGAAAAAAAAACAAAGCTCTGTATATCCTTTATCATATTTTCTATTTTAGTTTATCTTTTTAATCATCGCTATGATAACATTAAAGTCCGAAAGTTCATGTCTATATGCTCTTATGCAACTGAGATCATAAAGATATAACTAAATGTCAACAATGCAATTATTTATACGATATTTTCATGTTTTATCTTTTTCAATGATAATTATACCATTATTTTTATGGTTTTTTGATATTTTTTTACTTTTTACCATCCCTTAATCCACAAAATTATTAATAATTTACTTTTTTATTGTAAAAGTAAAATTAATTCTTATTACTTTTATAATTATTATCTTTAAATTCTGAACAATGCTTTTTTCTTTCTATTATAAACAAAAAATATATTCATTCTATTTTATTTTTTTTTGTTATTATTGGATATTGTATCTTTAGATTAAGATATTCGAACACATCGTGATGTTAGAAAAGCGTTCTTAAATAAAATTATATGCTAGCATATTGTTTTTCTATTCTAATTTTGAACTTTCTAGATATAAAATATAGTTATCAAAACATTCGATTTTTCTTTTAAATTAGATTACGAGAAAGAATAACAAAAAAGAAAAATATTTTATATATAATGATACAATAAATTGTGATTTATTTTATTATATTTTTTAACCATTTTTTTACAAACTATTATACTTTTTTTTATAAATTATTTATCCGAAATATTCTTCTGATTTTATTTAAATTTTCATTTAGAATCTATAAATTATTAAATCACCATAAAATTATTAATATTGACATTTATAATAATAATACGCATATATATGTCTATTACATACATTAAACTAGATTTTCTGACTCTAAAGATCGACATATCAATTGTTCTTTATAATATTTAAAACCGAAATTTTTTTTATGTTAAGATTATTTGTTAATTAAACAATAGTATGAAAAGTTTTGAGATTTTATTATATGTATTTCTATTTCCCATTTATTTCTTTGTTTAAGATTATCTTGTTAATAAATTATTATTTTTTTAAGTTTTTTATTTTATTTTTCATATATATAGAAATATACTGGCGAAATCGAAATAGTTTTCGTGCTTAGTAATTTAGTATAATCTAATAATAGATTCATCTTTTAAGAAAATGAAATTTTCAAAGGAAATATAAATAGATTGAAAATTCAAAAATACATTTTTCTATTTAGACACCAGATATTAGAATTTGATGTAACAATTTGAAGTTTAATGCACTAATATTGACAATATTGAATTATAAATTACGTCTCTGATAGACAACTATAGTTATTGTCCTATTTTATTCCATATAAATTGTAATTTTGATTGATTATTTGTGGCTTAATCATCATATTTATACCAATCTTTTGGTTTTTTTCTTTATATAGGCGGTTTTCTACTTTTCTAGTTGTATAGAATAAATCTTTTATGTTAAAAAAACAGCTTGTTTCAAAATAAATTTATATTAATAGTCAATTTTATTATAAATATTTTATGAGTAATGTTATATTATCATTTTTCTATGCTATTTTAAATATAATATGTCTGCAGCGAGATGAGAAAAAACAAGTTTTATGTATTTTTTTAATGCTAAAAAGACATATCAATCTCATTTTAATCATAATTTTATTACTTTTAGCTGAATTATGTCGCTGAATAGCCGAATAAGTGGTGATAAATATGTCCACTAGCATAGAAAGAAATCGTACAATGATAATTTATCACATATAAAATACATTATCTAAAGTTGATAGAAGATAAAATCATCTTTTTGTGGATATATAGCCATAACAAACTTGGTTATATTTAAGATTTTTTTTCCTTATAATGGATATTTATATACTCTACTAGACATATCTAATATTAGTACATTTGTTTTGTTAACCAGAAAAGGTGAATTTATTGATTTTTTGGTCAATTCCAAGCTTTATATGTTGCCATATTTTTTTCTGTCTTAAAAAAAACCTAGAACCAAGTCCTGTTTGGCAAAAAAAACAATTTTTACTTGCTGATCATACTTTTATAAGCTAAGATACACATTCTGACTTTCTCATATTTCTCATTATCTGCGATTTTTTTTAATAATTAATGACATCGCAAAAAAAAGGGATTTTTTTTCTTGTAATAAAATAAAGTTTTCCCTATTGAAATTATCTTTTTAAAACGTAAAATACTTAGAAAATCATAAATTTTATATTTTTCTTGTTTCTGAAACTTTTATGTGTGGATTAAGTCGACTATTTTTTTTCTTTATTTTAGTGGTTTTTTTATGTGATAATAACTATCATATACACCAAATCGAAAAAATATGTTTTGAATTATAAATCGTTATAGATTATGCTTGATGTATTTTGATATGGGATTTTAGTAGAAAGTTTAAGGGTCCTATTATTTTTTTTTCTTTTAATGATCAATTACATAAAATATTGAATATATTTTTATATCTTATTAAAATATTCAATTATAAAAAAAGATTTTGATATCATTTAATTGATTTTGATGTCTTTTAAATAGGATTTTTATAGTATGTTTCTTATATACGAAAAAAAAGGTGGATAATGCTAAAATAGGTAATTTTTATGAGTTAAATGTCAAAAAAGCTGTTTTATTTATTAAGTAAATGAATAAAAATGTTTTTTTTTCTTCTTTTTTTTTAATTTTATGTAATTTTTTTTTATATTTCTAATCATCTAAAATACCAACTTTTTCGATTTTTTATACACTGAGATATAATTAAAACCCAATATAATGTATTTTGTAAATTATTCACACACATCGATAACACATTTCGGTAAAATAGACATGATTTTGAGTTTAAATCTGCTTGCTAAAGTAAAACAAACAACAGATTTAATGATTAAAAATTTAAAGAAAGCATTTTTTATATACTATTCTGGTGATTTATATGCTATTTGATACATATAGTCGCCTAAATAACTATAAAGAGGGGCTAATTCTGTTAGATAGCTGAATAAAAACCCTTTTTTGGTATTTTTCTCTTGCAAATTAACACATCTAATGTTGAATATTTCTATAATAGAACATTTATAATAAATTGTTGTTAAAAAAATACATAAATTGTTAAATAGTTCAGCTAGGATGAAGAAAAAATGTCTATTTTAGAATACGGTGTTTGTTAAATACTATTTCTTTATTTATAATAATAGAAATTAGCATTTTTCTTTATATATCTAGTTATTAATAGTTTTATTTTCTGTTTTTTTCTTATAACATTTATTATAATGCATTTACCATATAATAAAAAAGTAGTTAGCCTTTTTTTTTAGATTTGTCATGTTTAAAAAGTAAATATATATGCAGAAATAATAAACATATTGCTCTGATATAAAGTGAAAAATGCATAAATACTTGATTTTATTATAAAAAGTGTATTTTATAGCAAAAAATTCGACAATTTATATATGATAATCTATGTTTTATGTTTCTATAAAAATAATATATTTATATTTTTTAAATTACGATGCAATGAACACAACAATAGAGTCGCCCTTCTAGGGTAGGGGCGACTCTATTATTATATTTATCACTCGTTTATGATATTATTTCTTACCATGTTTTCAATGATCAGTTAATCTTCATCTAAAATCTTTCAGTTTTAGTGAATAAAATATTTAGCCATTGATGTCTTTTACAAATTAAAAAGCCTTTTATCACTTTTTTGTAATGAAAAAAAAAACATCAAAATCTGTGCTAGATTACAAAATAAAACATAAATAAGAGATATAATTGCAAGATATAATCACTCTTCTATATTAAGATTGCTTCAACAGCAAATATTCATAAATTATATCCAAAAACGTAATAAATACATTTTTCGTCTTTTCTTGGCAACATAAAACCTGGATTTTATATAACTTGCATTATTTAAATTGTTGTATTTTGGATATTTTATATATATATGTTAAATAGAAGCAATTGTCTACAAAAGTTAACACAAATAAGTTCTGATGCTTTTTTCTATAGTAAAAGTTTACATTTATTTGTGATTTTAAATCTATTCGATTGACATAAAAAATCACATATCCGTGTTTGTAAAAAACGATAAAAAATACTATTAGTGGTATGAAACAATATAAAAAAGGTTTTTTATGCAATTCCTTCTGCTATAATTTGAAGTTTTTCGTTTTTAAAATCCATAAGCTGTAACAATAAAAACTTATCTTCTGTATCGTAGTGTGAGTTTTATCTTAAAAATACAATGTTTTTTTTCCCTTTTCTTGATAGCTGTTTTATTTGTTTATAAAATTACATAATAAGCCTTATGTGAATAAAAAAAGGTTTTTTTTGTTTTTATAGATAATTGATTTCAAATCATATGTTTAACTATTTAAAGATTAATATTTAATTGCATAATAATTTTTTTTCTTATAAATAGGTTTGAATATTACTCGTTACATTTTTATATGTTTTACTATATAAAAACGATTATTTTGTGTTTAACTATATATACTTTTATAGATTCTATCTCTTAAATTTTAAAAGACTGGGTTTATTCATATACATGATAGTCTTTTTTTATGCTCTTTGAATAACAAAAAAGATATTAATATGCTGAGAAACCTCTTCTATATGAACTATTTTATTATTTTATACTTTATTATATTTGATTTGAATAGCGTAATATAATGTTTTTATATTTATTCTCTAATCGATATAACTATTACATTATGATAAATTTTGTTTCTTTTTCTGTTTTTATATAAATAAAATCAAAAATCGTATGTTATTTTAGATTTTATTTTTATTTGTTAAACTAAATATTATATTTGTTGTTTTTTTTACAAATCGATAAAACCTAGAAAATTTATTATTATATTTTAAAACAATTTTATGGCTGTTTGGTCCTCTTTTTTTGTAAATGACTTTATATTTTTTTCGTTATCTTCCATTTTTTAATAAATCTAATAGTTAACTTTTCAAATGTGAACATAAATTTTATATTTCTAGATTTAAAAATTCATGGTTTTATCCACTCAAATTATTAAATTGCCAAGCATTTACTGTTTCAAGTGAATATTATAGTAGAATTTTCATATTTATAGAATTTTATTCAAGAATTATGGTATATTCCGAAGATATATGTTTTATAATGATTTTAGACGTGGGTTAAATAAAATCAATTTTGAAATTTTTTTTTTGAAATTTTATTTAGATGGATTTTGTCTGAAGGTTCAAATTTTACAATGATTATAGACATGGGTTTTATTTTAATTAATTTGGACTTTTTTTTTAGCAAGATTCAATCGAAGGTTTAAATTTTATAATAATTATAGACAAGGAAATAAATTAAATATACACTGTAAATTGAATAATTATTTGATATTATTTGTTATTATTTGATATTATTTATATATCAACATTTGCTGTTTTGTTTTTATGTTTTACGTTTTTCGTTGGATATAATTATTTGCTTACAATAATTCAATTTTGTATTTTAATGTATTAATAATCTTAAGCTTCTATAAGATGTTTTATCGTATATGTTAAATATTCTGTTTTGCTTCATTTTAGTTATAATAATCTTGATTTTTGAATTTTACATAAGAATGTATACAAAGGTTTAATATTGTTACTTTATATGAAATTATATTTTATTATTTATATCACTGCTATTACTAGAATTCTTTTATTTATATATTTTTTTGTAAAAATTTCGCGATTCTTGAAAAAAATTATATACTTTCTGGAATTGATGAATAGAAATATATGAATCCTTTTATTTTTTAGTTTTTATAAACCTGTGTTATGTTCTCAACAGTTTTCTTTTGGCCTTTATCTAAACAAAGCTGATCTAAAATGGTCATTGATCAAATTTACCCCTTTTCTAGATAAGAAAATTAAATTATACGATTTTTATCATGATATTTCCGTCTATTTCTTCGAAATTTTGTCATAATACTGATATTTTATCCATTGAGTTTATAAATATGCGTTTTTTTCTGAAAATGGGGCATATTTTTGAAAAAAAAACAAAGCTCTGTATATCCTTTATCATATTTTCTATTTTAGTTTATCTTTTTAATCATCGCTATGATAACATTAAAGTCCGAAAGTTCATGTCTATATGCTCTTATGCAACTGAGATCATAAAGATATAACTAAATGTCAACAATGCAATTATTTATACGATATTTTCATGTTTTATCTTTTTCAATGATAATTATACCATTATTTTTATGGTTTTTTGATATTTTTTTACTTTTTACCATCCCTTAATCCACAAAATTATTAATAATTTACTTTTTTATTGTAAAAGTAAAATTAATTCTTATTACTTTTATAATTATTATCTTTAAATTCTGAACAATGCTTTTTTCTTTCTATTATAAACAAAAAATATATTCATTCTATTTTATTTTTTTTTGTTATTATTGGATATTGTATCTTTAGATTAAGATATTCGAACACATCGTGATGTTAGAAAAGCGTTCTTAAATAAAATTATATGCTAGCATATTGTTTTTCTATTCTAATTTTGAACTTTCTAGATATAAAATATAGTTATCAAAACATTCGATTTTTCTTTTAAATTAGATTACGAGAAAGAATAACAAAAAAGAAAAATATTTTATATATAATGATACAATAAATTGTGATTTATTTTATTATATTTTTTAACCATTTTTTTACAAACTATTATACTTTTTTTTATAAATTATTTATCCGAAATATTTTTCTGATTTTATTTAAATTTTCATTTAGAATCTATAAATTATTAAATCACCATAAAATTATTAATATTGACATTTATAATAATAATACGCATATATATGTCTATTACATACATTAAACTAGATTTTCTGACTCTAAAGATCGACATATCAATTGTTCTTTATAATATTTAAAACCGAAATTTTTTTTATGTTAAGATTATTTGTTAATTAAACAATAGTATGAAAAGTTTTGAGATTTTATTATATGTATTTCTATTTCCCATTTATTTCTTTGTTTAAGATTATCTTGTTAATAAATTATTATTTTTTTAAGTTTTTTATTTTATTTTTCATATATATAGAAATATACTGGCGAAATCGAAATAGTTTTCGTGCTTAGTAATTTAGTATAATCTAATAATAGATTCATCTTTTAAGAAAATGAAATTTTCAAAGGAAATATAAATAGATTGAAAATTCAAAAATACATTTTTCTATTTAGACACCAGATATTAGAATTTGATGTAACAATTTGAAGTTTAATGCACTAATATTGACAATATTGAATTATAAATTACGTCTCTGATAGACAACTATAGTTATTGTCCTATTTTATTCCATATAAATTGTAATTTTGATTGATTATTTGTGGCTTAATCATCATATTTATACCAATCTTTTGGTTTTTTTCTTTATATAGGCGGTTTTCTACTTTTCTAGTTGTATAGAATAAATCTTTTATGTTAAAAAAACAGCTTGTTTCAAAATAAATTTATATTAATAGTCAATTTTATTATAAATATTTTATGAGTAATGTTATATTATCATTTTTCTATGCTATTTTAAATATAATATGTCTGCAGCGAGATGAGAAAAAACAAGTTTTATGTATTTTTTTAATGCTAAAAAGACATATCAATCTCATTTTAATCATAATTTTATTACTTTTAGCTGAATTATGTCGCTGAATAGCCGAATAAGTGGTGATAAATATGTCCACTAGCATAGAAAGAAATCGTACAATGATAATTTATCACATATAAAATACATTATCTAAAGTTGATAGAAGATAAAATCATCTTTTTGTGGATATATAGCCATAACAAACTTGGTTATATTTAAGATTTTTTTGCCTTATAATGGATATTTATATACTCTACTAGACATATCTAATATTAGTACATTTGTTTTGTTAACCAGAAAAGGTGAATTTATTGATTTTTTGGTCAATTCCAAGCTTTATATGTTGCCATATTTTTTTCTGTCTTAAAAAAAACCTAGAACCAAGTCCTGTTTGGCAAAAAAAACAATTTTTACTTGCTGATCATACTTTTATAAGCTAAGATACACATTCTGACTTTCTCATATTTCTCATTATCTGCGATTTTTTTTAATAATTAATGACATCGCAAAAAAAAGGGATTTTTTTTCTTGTAATAAAATAAAGTTTTCCCTATTGAAATTATCTTTTTAAAACGTAAAATACTTAGAAAATCATAAATTTTATATTTTTCTTGTTTCTGAAACTTTTATGTGTGGATTAAGTCGACTATTTTTTTTCTTTATTTTAGTGGTTTTTTTATGTGATAATAACTATCATATACACCAAATCGAAAAAATATGTTTTGAATTATAAATCGTTATAGATTATGCTTGATGTATTTTGATATGGGATTTTAGTAGAAAGTTTAAGGGTCCTATTATTTTTTTTTCTTTTAATGATCAATTACATAAAATATTGAATATATTTTTATATCTTATTAAAATATTCAATTATAAAAAAAGATTTTGATATCATTTAATTGATTTTGATGTCTTTTAAATAGGATTTTTATAGTATGTTTCTTATATACGAAAAAAAAGGTGGATAATGCTAAAATAGGTAATTTTTATGAGTTAAATGTCAAAAAAGCTGTTTAATTTATTAAGTAAATGAAGAAAAATGTTTTTTTTTCTTCTTTTTTTTTAATTTTATGTAATTTTTTTTTATATTTCTAATCATCTAAAATACCAACTTTTTCGATTTTTTATACACTGAGATATAATTAAAACCCAATATAATGTATTTTGTAAATTATTCACACACATCGATAACACATTTCGGTAAAATAGACATGATTTTGAGTTTAAATCTGCTTGCTAAAGTAAAACAAACAACAGATTTAATGATTAAAAATTTAAAGAAAGCATTTTTTATATACTATTCTGGTGATTTATATGCTATTTGATACATATAGTCGCCTAAATAACTATAAAGAGGGGCTAATTCTGTTAGATAGCTGAATAAAAACCCTTTTTTGGTATTTTTCTCTTGCAAATTAACACATCTAATGTTGAATATTTCTATAATAGAACATTTATAATAAATTGTTGTTAAAAAAATACATAAATTGTTAAATAGTTCAGCTAGGATGAAGAAAAAATGTCTATTTTAGAATACGGTGTTTGTTAAATACTATTTCTTTATTTATAATAATAGAAATTAGCATTTTTCTTTATATATCTAGTTATTAATAGTTTTATTTTCTGTTTTTTTCTTATAACATTTATTATAATGCATTTACCATATAATAAAAAAGTAGTTAGCCTTTTTTTTTAGATTTGTCATGTTTAAAAAGTAAATATATATGCAGAAATAATAAACATATTGCTCTGATATAAAGTGAAAAATGCATAAATACTTGATTTTATTATAAAAAGTGTATTTTATAGCAAAAAATTCGACAATTTATATATGATAATCTATGTTTTATGTTTCTATAAAAATAATATATTTATATTTTTTAAATTACGATGCAATGAACACAACAATAGAGTCGCCCTTCTAGGGTAGGGGCGACTCTATTATTATATTTATCACTCGTTTATGATATTATTTCTTACCATGTTTTCAATGATCAGTTAATCTTCATCTAAAATCTTTCAGTTTTAGTGAATAAAATATTTAGCCATTGATGTCTTTTACAAATTAAAAAGCCTTTTATCACTTTTTTGTAATGAAAAAAAAAACATCAAAATCTGTGCTAGATTACAAAATAAAACATAAATAAGAGATATAATTGCAAGATATAATCACTCTTCTATATTAAGATTGCTTCAACAGCAAATATTCATAAATTATATCCAAAAACGTAATAAATACATTTTTCGTCTTTTCTTGGCAACATAAAACCTGGATTTTATATAACTTGCATTATTTAAATTGTTGTATTTTGGATATTTTATATATATATGTTAAATAGAAGCAATTGTCTACAAAAGTTAACACAAATAAGTTCTGATGCTTTTTTCTATAGTAAAAGTTTACATTTATTTGTGATTTTAAATCTATTCGATTGACATAAAAAATCACATATCCGTGTTTGTAAAAAACGATAAAAAATACTATTAGTGGTATGAAACAATATAAAAAAGGTTTTTTATGCAATTCCTTCTGCTATAATTTGAAGTTTTTCGTTTTTAAAATCCATAAGCTGTAACAATAAAAACTTATCTTCTGTATCGTAGTGTGAGTTTTATCTTAAAAATACAATGTTTTTTTTCCCTTTTCTTGATAATCTGTTTTATTTGTTTATAAAATTACATAATAAGCCTTATGTGAATAAAAAAAGGTTTTTTTTGTTTTTATAGATAATTGATTTCAAATCATATGTTTAACTATTTAAAGATTAATATTTAATTGCATAATAATTTTTTTTCTTATAAATAGGTTTGAATATTACTCGTTACATTTTTATATGTTTTACTATATAAAAACGATTATTTTGTGTTTAACTATATATACTTTTATAGATTCTATCTCTTAAATTTTAAAAGACTGGGTTTATTCATATACATGATAGTCTTTTTTTATGCTCTTTGAATAACAAAAAAGATATTAATATGCTGAGAAACCTCTTCTATATGAACTATTTTATTATTTTATACTTTATTATATTTGATTTGAATAGCGTAATATAATGTTTTTATATTTATTCTCTAATCGATATAACTATTACATTATGATAAATTTTGTTTCTTTTTCTGTTTTTATATAAATAAAATCAAAAATCGTATGTTATTTTAGATTTTATTTTTATTTGTTAAACTAAATATTATATTTGTTGTTTTTTTTACAAATCGATAAAACCTAGAAAATTTATTATTATATTTTAAAACAATTTTATGGCTGTTTGGTCCTCTTTTTTTGTAAATGACTTTATATTTTTTTCGTTATCTTCCATTTTTTAATAAATCTAATAGTTAACTTTTCAAATGTGAACATAAATTTTATATTTCTAGATTTAAAAATTCATGGTTTTATCCACTCAAATTATTAAATTGCCAAGCATTTACTGTTTCAAGTGAATATTATAGTAGAATTTTCATATTTATAGAATTTTATTCAAGAATTATGGTATATTCCGAAGATATATGTTTTATAATGATTTTAGACGTGGGTTAAATAAAATCAATTTTGAAATTTTTTTTTTGAAATTTTATTTAGATGGATTTTGTCTGAAGGTTCAAATTTTACAATGATTATAGACATGGGTTTTATTTTAATTAATTTGGACTTTTTTTTTAGCAAGATTCAATCGAAGGTTTAAATTTTATAATAATTATAGACAAGGAAATAAATTAAATATACACTGTAAATTGAATAATTATTTGATATTATTTGTTATTATTTGATATTATTTATATATCAACATTTGCTGTTTTGTTTTTATGTTTTACGTTTTTCGTTGGATATAATTATTTGCTTACAATAATTCAATTTTGTATTTTAATGTATTAATAATCTTAAGCTTCTATAAGATGTTTTATCGTATATGTTAAATATTCTGTTTTGCTTCATTTTAGTTATAATAATCTTGATTTTTGAATTTTACATAAGAATGTATACAAAGGTTTAATATTGTTACTTTATATGAAATTATATTTTATTATTTATATCACTGCTATTACTAGAATTCTTTTATTTATATATTTTTTTGTAAAAATTTCGCGATTCTTGAAAAAAATTATATACTTTCTGGAATTGATGAATAGAAATATATGAATCCTTTTATTTTTTAGTTTTTATAAACCTGTGTTATGTTCTCAACAGTTTTCTTTTGGCCTTTATCTAAACAAAGCTGATCTAAAATGGTCATTGATCAAATTTACCCCTTTTCTAGATAAGAAAATTAAATTATACGATTTTTATCATGATATTTCCGTCTATTTCTTCGAAATTTTGTCATAATACTGATATTTTATCCATTGAGTTTATAAATATGCGTTTTTTTCTGAAAATGGGGCATATTTTTGAAAAAAAAACAAAGCTCTGTATATCCTTTATCATATTTTCTATTTTAGTTTATCTTTTTAATCATCGCTATGATAACATTAAAGTCCGAAAGTTCATGTCTATATGCTCTTATGCAACTGAGATCATAAAGATATAACTAAATGTCAACAATGCAATTATTTATACGATATTTTCATGTTTTATCTTTTTCAATGATAATTATACCATTATTTTTATGGTTTTTTGATATTTTTTTACTTTTTACCATCCCTTAATCCACAAAATTATTAATAATTTACTTTTTTATTGTAAAAGTAAAATTAATTCTTATTACTTTTATAATTATTATCTTTAAATTCTGAACAATGCTTTTTTCTTTCTATTATAAACAAAAAATATATTCATTCTATTTTATTTTTTTTTGTTATTATTGGATATTGTATCTTTAGATTAAGATATTCGAACACATCGTGATGTTAGAAAAGCGTTCTTAAATAAAATTATATGCTAGCATATTGTTTTTCTATTCTAATTTTGAACTTTCTAGATATAAAATATAGTTATCAAAACATTCGATTTTTCTTTTAAATTAGATTACGAGAAAGAATAACAAAAAAGAAAAATATTTTATATATAATGATACAATAAATTGTGATTTATTTTATTATATTTTTTAACCATTTTTTTACAAACTATTATACTTTTTTTTATAAATTATTTATCCGAAATATTTTTCTGATTTTATTTAAATTTTCATTTAGAATCTATAAATTATTAAATCACCATAAAATTATTAATATTGACATTTATAATAATAATACGCATATATATGTCTATTACATACATTAAACTAGATTTTCTGACTCTAAAGATCGACATATCAATTGTTCTTTATAATATTTAAAACCGAAATTTTTTTTATGTTAAGATTATTTGTTAATTAAACAATAGTATGAAAAGTTTTGAGATTTTATTATATGTATTTCTATTTCCCATTTATTTCTTTGTTTAAGATTATCTTGTTAATAAATTATTATTTTTTTAAGTTTTTTATTTTATTTTTCATATATATAGAAATATACTGGCGAAATCGAAATAGTTTTCGTGCTTAGTAATTTAGTATAATCTAATAATAGATTCATCTTTTAAGAAAATGAAATTTTCAAAGGAAATATAAATAGATTGAAAATTCAAAAATACATTTTTCTATTTAGACACCAGATATTAGAATTTGATGTAACAATTTGAAGTTTAATGCACTAATATTGACAATATTGAATTATAAATTACGTCTCTGATAGACAACTATAGTTATTGTCCTATTTTATTCCATATAAATTGTAATTTTGATTGATTATTTGTGGCTTAATCATCATATTTATACCAATCTTTTGGTTTTTTTCTTTATATAGGCGGTTTTCTACTTTTCTAGTTGTATAGAATAAATCTTTTATGTTAAAAAAACAGCTTGTTTCAAAATAAATTTATATTAATAGTCAATTTTATTATAAATATTTTATGAGTAATGTTATATTATCATTTTTCTATGCTATTTTAAATATAATATGTCTGCAGCGAGATGAGAAAAAACAAGTTTTATGTATTTTTTTAATGCTAAAAAGACATATCAATCTCATTTTAATCATAATTTTATTACTTTTAGCTGAATTATGTCGCTGAATAGCCGAATAAGTGGTGATAAATATGTCCACTAGCATAGAAAGAAATCGTACAATGATAATTTATCACATATAAAATACATTATCTAAAGTTGATAGAAGATAAAATCATCTTTTTGTGGATATATAGCCATAACAAACTTGGTTATATTTAAGATTTTTTTTCCTTATAATGGATATTTATATACTCTACTAGACATATCTAATATTAGTACATTTGTTTTGTTAACCAGAAAAGGTGAATTTATTGATTTTTTGGTCAATTCCAAGCTTTATATGTTGCCATATTTTTTTCTGTCTTAAAAAAAACCTAGAACCAAGTCCTGTTTGGCAAAAAAAACAATTTTTACTTGCTGATCATACTTTTATAAGCTAAGATACACATTCTGACTTTCTCATATTTCTCATTATCTGCGATTTTTTTTAATAATTAATGACATCGCAAAAAAAAGGGATTTTTTTTCTTGTAATAAAATAAAGTTTTCCCTATTGAAATTATCTTTTTAAAACGTAAAATACTTAGAAAATCATAAATTTTATATTTTTCTTGTTTCTGAAACTTTTATGTGTGGATTAAGTCGACTATTTTTTTTCTTTATTTTAGTGGTTTTTTTATGTGATAATAACTATCATATACACCAAATCGAAAAAATATGTTTTGAATTATAAATCGTTATAGATTATGCTTGATGTATTTTGATATGGGATTTTAGTAGAAAGTTTAAGGGTCCTATTATTTTTTTTTCTTTTAATGATCAATTACATAAAATATTGAATATATTTTTATATCTTATTAAAATATTCAATTATAAAAAAAGATTTTGATATCATTTAATTGATTTTGATGTCTTTTAAATAGGATTTTTATAGTATGTTTCTTATATACGAAAAAAAAGGTGGATAATGCTAAAATAGGTAATTTTTATGAGTTAAATGTCAAAAAAGCTGTTTAATTTATTAAGTAAATGAAGAAAAATGTTTTTTTTTCTTCTTTTTTTTTAATTTTATGTAATTTTTTTTTATATTTCTAATCATCTAAAATACCAACTTTTTCGATTTTTTATACACTGAGATATAATTAAAACCCAATATAATGTATTTTGTAAATTATTCACACACATCGATAACACATTTCGGTAAAATAGACATGATTTTGAGTTTAAATCTGCTTGCTAAAGTAAAACAAACAACAGATTTAATGATTAAAAATTTAAAGAAAGCATTTTTTATATACTATTCTGGTGATTTATATGCTATTTGATACATATAGTCGCCTAAATAACTATAAAGAGGGGCTAATTCTGTTAGATAGCTGAATAAAAACCCTTTTTTGGTATTTTTCTCTTGCAAATTAACACATCTAATGTTGAATATTTCTATAATAGAACATTTATAATAAATTGTTGTTAAAAAAATACATAAATTGTTAAATAGTTCAGCTAGGATGAAGAAAAAATGTCTATTTTAGAATACGGTGTTTGTTAAATACTATTTCTTTATTTATAATAATAGAAATTAGCATTTTTCTTTATATATCTAGTTATTAATAGTTTTATTTTCTGTTTTTTTCTTATAACATTTATTATAATGCATTTACCATATAATAAAAAAGTAGTTAGCCTTTTTTTTTAGATTTGTCATGTTTAAAAAGTAAATATATATGCAGAAATAATAAACATATTGCTCTGATATAAAGTGAAAAATGCATAAATACTTGATTTTATTATAAAAAGTGTATTTTATAGCAAAAAATTCGACAATTTATATATGATAATCTATGTTTTATGTTTCTATAAAAATAATATATTTATATTTTTTAAATTACGATGCAATGAACACAACAATAGAGTCGCCCTTCTAGGGTAGGGGCGACTCTATTATTATATTTATCACTCGTTTATGATATTATTTCTTACCATGTTTTCAATGATCAGTTAATCTTCATCTAAAATCTTTCAGTTTTAGTGAATAAAATATTTAGCCATTGATGTCTTTTACAAATTAAAAAGCCTTTTATCACTTTTTTGTAATGAAAAAAAAAACATCAAAATCTGTGCTAGATTACAAAATAAAACATAAATAAGAGATATAATTGCAAGATATAATCACTCTTCTATATTAAGATTGCTTCAACAGCAAATATTCATAAATTATATCCAAAAACGTAATAAATACATTTTTCGTCTTTTCTTGGCAACATAAAACCTGGATTTTATATAACTTGCATTATTTAAATTGTTGTATTTTGGATATTTTATATATATATGTTAAATAGAAGCAATTGTCTACAAAAGTTAACACAAATAAGTTCTGATGCTTTTTTCTATAGTAAAAGTTTACATTTATTTGTGATTTTAAATCTATTCGATTGACATAAAAAATCACATATCCGTGTTTGTAAAAAACGATAAAAAATACTATTAGTGGTATGAAACAATATAAAAAAGGTTTTTTATGCAATTCCTTCTGCTATAATTTGAAGTTTTTCGTTTTTAAAATCCATAAGCTGTAACAATAAAAACTTATCTTCTGTATCGTAGTGTGAGTTTTATCTTAAAAATACAATGTTTTTTTTCCCTTTTCTTGATAATCTGTTTTATTTGTTTATAAAATTACATAATAAGCCTTATGTGAATAAAAAAAGGTTTTTTTTGTTTTTATAGATAATTGATTTCAAATCATATGTTTAACTATTTAAAGATTAATATTTAATTGCATAATAATTTTTTTTCTTATAAATAGGTTTGAATATTACTCGTTACATTTTTATATGTTTTACTATATAAAAACGATTATTTTGTGTTTAACTATATATACTTTTATAGATTCTATCTCTTAAATTTTAAAAGACTGGGTTTATTCATATACATGATAGTCTTTTTTTATGCTCTTTGAATAACAAAAAAGATATTAATATGCTGAGAAACCTCTTCTATATGAACTATTTTATTATTTTATACTTTATTATATTTGATTTGAATAGCGTAATATAATGTTTTTATATTTATTCTCTAATCGATATAACTATTACATTATGATAAATTTTGTTTCTTTTTCTGTTTTTATATAAATAAAATCAAAAATCGTATGTTATTTTAGATTTTATTTTTATTTGTTAAACTAAATATTATATTTGTTGTTTTTTTTACAAATCGATAAAACCTAGAAAATTTATTATTATATTTTAAAACAATTTTATGGCTGTTTGGTCCTCTTTTTTTGTAAATGACTTTATATTTTTTTCGTTATCTTCCATTTTTTAATAAATCTAATAGTTAACTTTTCAAATGTGAACATAAATTTTATATTTCTAGATTTAAAAATTCATGGTTTTATCCACTCAAATTATTAAATTGCCAAGCATTTACTGTTTCAAGTGAATATTATAGTAGAATTTTCATATTTATAGAATTTTATTCAAGAATTATGGTATATTCCGAAGATATATGTTTTATAATGATTTTAGACGTGGGTTAAATAAAATCAATTTTGAAATTTTTTTTTTGAAATTTTATTTAGATGGATTTTGTCTGAAGGTTCAAATTTTACAATGATTATAGACATGGGTTTTATTTTAATTAATTTGGACTTTTTTTTTAGCAAGATTCAATCGAAGGTTTAAATTTTATAATAATTATAGACAAGGAAATAAATTAAATATACACTGTAAATTGAATAATTATTTGATATTATTTGTTATTATTTGATATTATTTATATATCAACATTTGCTGTTTTGTTTTTATGTTTTACGTTTTTCGTTGGATATAATTATTTGCTTACAATAATTCAATTTTGTATTTTAATGTATTAATAATCTTAAGCTTCTATAAGATGTTTTATCGTATATGTTAAATATTCTGTTTTGCTTCATTTTAGTTATAATAATCTTGATTTTTGAATTTTACATAAGAATGTATACAAAGGTTTAATATTGTTACTTTATATGAAATTATATTTTATTATTTATATCACTGCTATTACTAGAATTCTTTTATTTATATATTTTTTTGTAAAAATTTCGCGATTCTTGAAAAAAATTATATACTTTCTGGAATTGATGAATAGAAATATATGAATCCTTTTATTTTTTAGTTTTTATAAACCTGTGTTATGTTCTCAACAGTTTTCTTTTGGCCTTTATCTAAACAAAGCTGATCTAAAATGGTCATTGATCAAATTTACCCCTTTTCTAGATAAGAAAATTAAATTATACGATTTTTATCATGATATTTCCGTCTATTTCTTCGAAATTTTGTCATAATACTGATATTTTATCCATTGAGTTTATAAATATGCGTTTTTTTCTGAAAATGGGGCATATTTTTGAAAAAAAAACAAAGCTCTGTATATCCTTTATCATATTTTCTATTTTAGTTTATCTTTTTAATCATCGCTATGATAACATTAAAGTCCGAAAGTTCATGTCTATATGCTCTTATGCAACTGAGATCATAAAGATATAACTAAATGTCAACAATGCAATTATTTATACGATATTTTCATGTTTTATCTTTTTCAATGATAATTATACCATTATTTTTATGGTTTTTTGATATTTTTTTACTTTTTACCATCCCTTAATCCACAAAATTATTAATAATTTACTTTTTTATTGTAAAAGTAAAATTAATTCTTATTACTTTTATAATTATTATCTTTAAATTCTGAACAATGCTTTTTTCTTTCTATTATAAACAAAAAATATATTCATTCTATTTTATTTTTTTTTGTTATTATTGGATATTGTATCTTTAGATTAAGATATTCGAACACATCGTGATGTTAGAAAAGCGTTCTTAAATAAAATTATATGCTAGCATATTGTTTTTCTATTCTAATTTTGAACTTTCTAGATATAAAATATAGTTATCAAAACATTCGATTTTTCTTTTAAATTAGATTACGAGAAAGAATAACAAAAAAGAAAAATATTTTATATATAATGATACAATAAATTGTGATTTATTTTATTATATTTTTTAACCATTTTTTTACAAACTATTATACTTTTTTTTATAAATTATTTATCCGAAATATTTTTCTGATTTTATTTAAATTTTCATATAGAATCTATAAATTATTAAATCACCATAAAATTATTAATATTGACATTTATAATAATAATACGCATATATATGTCTATTACATACATTAAACTAGATTTTCTGACTCTAAAGATCGACATATCAATTGTTCTTTATAATATTTAAAACCGAAATTTTTTTTATGTTAAGATTATTTGTTAATTAAACAATAGTATGAAAAGTTTTGAGATTTTATTATATGTATTTCTATTTCCCATTTATTTCTTTGTTTAAGATTATCTTGTTAATAAATTATTATTTTTTTAAGTTTTTTATTTTATTTTTCATATATATAGAAATATACTGGCGAAATCGAAATAGTTTTCGTGCTTAGTAATTTAGTATAATCTAATAATAGATTCATCTTTTAAGAAAATGAAATTTTCAAAGGAAATATAAATAGATTGAAAATTCAAAAATACATTTTTCTATTTAGACACCAGATATTAGAATTTGATGTAACAATTTGAAGTTTAATGCACTAATATTGACAATATTGAATTATAAATTACGTCTCTGATAGACAACTATAGTTATTGTCCTATTTTATTCCATATAAATTGTAATTTTGATTGATTATTTGTGGCTTAATCATCATATTTATACCAATCTTTTGGTTTTTTTCTTTATATAGGCGGTTTTCTACTTTTCTAGTTGTATAGAATAAATCTTTTATGTTAAAAAAACAGCTTGTTTCAAAATAAATTTATATTAATAGTCAATTTTATTATAAATATTTTATGAGTAATGTTATATTATCATTTTTCTATGCTATTTTAAATATAATATGTCTGCAGCGAGATGAGAAAAAACAAGTTTTATGTATTTTTTTAATGCTAAAAAGACATATCAATCTCATTTTAATCATAATTTTATTACTTTTAGCTGAATTATGTCGCTGAATAGCCGAATAAGTGGTGATAAATATGTCCACTAGCATAGAAAGAAATCGTACAATGATAATTTATCACATATAAAATACATTATCTAAAGTTGATAGAAGATAAAATCATCTTTTTGTGGATATATAGCCATAACAAACTTGGTTATATTTAAGATTTTTTTTCCTTATAATGGATATTTATATACTCTACTAGACATATCTAATATTAGTACATTTGTTTTGTTAACCAGAAAAGGTGAATTTATTGATTTTTTGGTCAATTCCAAGCTTTATATGTTGCCATATTTTTTTCTGTCTTAAAAAAAACCTAGAACCAAGTCCTGTTTGGCAAAAAAAACAATTTTTACTTGCTGATCATACTTTTATAAGCTAAGATACACATTCTGACTTTCTCATATTTCTCATTATCTGCGATTTTTTTTAATAATTAATGACATCGCAAAAAAAAGGGATTTTTTTTCTTGTAATAAAATAAAGTTTTCCCTATTGAAATTATCTTTTTAAAACGTAAAATACTTAGAAAATCATAAATTTTATATTTTTCTTGTTTCTGAAACTTTTATGTGTGGATTAAGTCGACTATTTTTTTTCTTTATTTTAGTGGTTTTTTTATGTGATAATAACTATCATATACACCAAATCGAAAAAATATGTTTTGAATTATAAATCGTTATAGATTATGCTTGATGTATTTTGATATGGGATTTTAGTAGAAAGTTTAAGGGTCCTATTATTTTTTTTTCTTTTAATGATCAATTACATAAAATATTGAATATATTTTTATATCTTATTAAAATATTCAATTATAAAAAAAGATTTTGATATCATTTAATTGATTTTGATGTCTTTTAAATAGGATTTTTATAGTATGTTTCTTATATACGAAAAAAAAGGTGGATAATGCTAAAATAGGTAATTTTTATGAGTTAAATGTCAAAAAAGCTGTTTAATTTATTAAGTAAATGAAGAAAAATGTTTTTTTTTCTTCTTTTTTTTTAATTTTATGTAATTTTTTTTTATATTTCTAATCATCTAAAATACCAACTTTTTCGATTTTTTATACACTGAGATATAATTAAAACCCAATATAATGTATTTTGTAAATTATTCACACACATCGATAACACATTTCGGTAAAATAGACATGATTTTGAGTTTAAATCTGCTTGCTAAAGTAAAACAAACAACAGATTTAATGATTAAAAATTTAAAGAAAGCATTTTTTATATACTATTCTGGTGATTTATATGCTATTTGATACATATAGTCGCCTAAATAACTATAAAGAGGGGCTAATTCTGTTAGATAGCTGAATAAAAACCCTTTTTTGGTATTTTTCTCTTGCAAATTAACACATCTAATGTTGAATATTTCTATAATAGAACATTTATAATAAATTGTTGTTAAAAAAATACATAAATTGTTAAATAGTTCAGCTAGGATGAAGAAAAAATGTCTATTTTAGAATACGGTGTTTGTTAAATACTATTTCTTTATTTATAATAATAGAAATTAGCATTTTTCTTTATATATCTAGTTATTAATAGTTTTATTTTCTGTTTTTTTCTTATAACATTTATTATAATGCATTTACCATATAATAAAAAAGTAGTTAGCCTTTTTTTTTAGATTTGTCATGTTTAAAAAGTAAATATATATGCAGAAATAATAAACATATTGCTCTGATATAAAGTGAAAAATGCATAAATACTTGATTTTATTATAAAAAGTGTATTTTATAGCAAAAAATTCGACAATTTATATATGATAATCTATGTTTTATGTTTCTATAAAAATAATATATTTATATTTTTTAAATTACGATGCAATGAACACAACAATAGAGTCGCCCTTCTAGGGTAGGGGCGACTCTATTATTATATTTATCACTCGTTTATGATATTATTTCTTACCATGTTTTCAATGATCAGTTAATCTTCATCTAAAATCTTTCAGTTTTAGTGAATAAAATATTTAGCCATTGATGTCTTTTACAAATTAAAAAGCCTTTTATCACTTTTTTGTAATGAAAAAAAAAACATCAAAATCTGTGCTAGATTACAAAATAAAACATAAATAAGAGATATAATTGCAAGATATAATCACTCTTCTATATTAAGATTGCTTCAACAGCAAATATTCATAAATTATATCCAAAAACGTAATAAATACATTTTTCGTCTTTTCTTGGCAACATAAAACCTGGATTTTATATAACTTGCATTATTTAAATTGTTGTATTTTGGATATTTTATATATATATGTTAAATAGAAGCAATTGTCTACAAAAGTTAACACAAATAAGTTCTGATGCTTTTTTCTATAGTAAAAGTTTACATTTATTTGTGATTTTAAATCTATTCGATTGACATAAAAAATCACATATCCGTGTTTGTAAAAAACGATAAAAAATACTATTAGTGGTATGAAACAATATAAAAAAGGTTTTTTATGCAATTCCTTCTGCTATAATTTGAAGTTTTTCGTTTTTAAAATCCATAAGCTGTAACAATAAAAACTTATCTTCTGTATCGTAGTGTGAGTTTTATCTTAAAAATACAATGTTTTTTTTCCCTTTTCTTGATAATCTGTTTTATTTGTTTATAAAATTACATAATAAGCCTTATGTGAATAAAAAAAGGTTTTTTTTGTTTTTATAGATAATTGATTTCAAATCATATGTTTAACTATTTAAAGATTAATATTTAATTGCATAATAATTTTTTTTCTTATAAATAGGTTTGAATATTACTCGTTACATTTTTATATGTTTTACTATATAAAAACGATTATTTTGTGTTTAACTATATATACTTTTATAGATTCTATCTCTTAAATTTTAAAAGACTGGGTTTATTCATATACATGATAGTCTTTTTTTATGCTCTTTGAATAACAAAAAAGATATTAATATGCTGAGAAACCTCTTCTATATGAACTATTTTATTATTTTATACTTTATTATATTTGATTTGAATAGCGTAATATAATGTTTTTATATTTATTCTCTAATCGATATAACTATTACATTATGATAAATTTTGTTTCTTTTTCTGTTTTTATATAAATAAAATCAAAAATCGTATGTTATTTTAGATTTTATTTTTATTTGTTAAACTAAATATTATATTTGTTGTTTTTTTTACAAATCGATAAAACCTAGAAAATTTATTATTATATTTTAAAACAATTTTATGGCTGTTTGGTCCTCTTTTTTTGTAAATGACTTTATATTTTTTTCGTTATCTTCCATTTTTTAATAAATCTAATAGTTAACTTTTCAAATGTGAACATAAATTTTATATTTCTAGATTTAAAAATTCATGGTTTTATCCACTCAAATTATTAAATTGCCAAGCATTTACTGTTTCAAGTGAATATTATAGTAGAATTTTCATATTTATAGAATTTTATTCAAGAATTATGGTATATTCCGAAGATATATGTTTTATAATGATTTTAGACGTGGGTTAAATAAAATCAATTTTGAAATTTTTTTTTTGAAATTTTATTTAGATGGATTTTGTCTGAAGGTTCAAATTTTACAATGATTATAGACATGGGTTTTATTTTAATTAATTTGGACTTTTTTTTTAGCAAGATTCAATCGAAGGTTTAAATTTTATAATAATTATAGACAAGGAAATAAATTAAATATACACTGTAAATTGAATAATTATTTGATATTATTTGTTATTATTTGATATTATTTATATATCAACATTTGCTGTTTTGTTTTTATGTTTTACGTTTTTCGTTGGATATAATTATTTGCTTACAATAATTCAATTTTGTATTTTAATGTATTAATAATCTTAAGCTTCTATAAGATGTTTTATCGTATATGTTAAATATTCTGTTTTGCTTCATTTTAGTTATAATAATCTTGATTTTTGAATTTTACATAAGAATGTATACAAAGGTTTAATATTGTTACTTTATATGAAATTATATTTTATTATTTATATCACTGCTATTACTAGAATTCTTTTATTTATATATTTTTTTGTAAAAATTTCGCGATTCTTGAAAAAAATTATATACTTTCTGGAATTGATGAATAGAAATATATGAATCCTTTTATTTTTTAGTTTTTATAAACCTGTGTTATGTTCTCAACAGTTTTCTTTTGGCCTTTATCTAAACAAAGCTGATCTAAAATGGTCATTGATCAAATTTACCCCTTTTCTAGATAAGAAAATTAAATTATACGATTTTTATCATGATATTTCCGTCTATTTCTTCGAAATTTTGTCATAATACTGATATTTTATCCATTGAGTTTATAAATATGCGTTTTTTTCTGAAAATGGGGCATATTTTTGAAAAAAAAACAAAGCTCTGTATATCCTTTATCATATTTTCTATTTTAGTTTATCTTTTTAATCATCGCTATGATAACATTAAAGTCCGAAAGTTCATGTCTATATGCTCTTATGCAACTGAGATCATAAAGATATAACTAAATGTCAACAATGCAATTATTTATACGATATTTTCATGTTTTATCTTTTTCAATGATAATTATACCATTATTTTTATGGTTTTTTGATATTTTTTTACTTTTTACCATCCCTTAATCCACAAAATTATTAATAATTTACTTTTTTATTGTAAAAGTAAAATTAATTCTTATTACTTTTATAATTATTATCTTTAAATTCTGAACAATGCTTTTTTCTTTCTATTATAAACAAAAAATATATTCATTCTATTTTATTTTTTTTTGTTATTATTGGATATTGTATCTTTAGATTAAGATATTCGAACACATCGTGATGTTAGAAAAGCGTTCTTAAATAAAATTATATGCTAGCATATTGTTTTTCTATTCTAATTTTGAACTTTCTAGATATAAAATATAGTTATCAAAACATTCGATTTTTCTTTTAAATTAGATTACGAGAAAGAATAACAAAAAAGAAAAATATTTTATATATAATGATACAATAAATTGTGATTTATTTTATTATATTTTTTAACCATTTTTTTACAAACTATTATACTTTTTTTTATAAATTATTTATCCGAAATATTCTTCTGATTTTATTTAAATTTTCATTTAGAATCTATAAATTATTAAATCACCATAAAATTATTAATATTGACATTTATAATAATAATACGCATATATATGTCTATTACATACATTAAACTAGATTTTCTGACTCTAAAGATCGACATATCAATTGTTCTTTATAATATTTAAAACCGAAATTTTTTTTATGTTAAGATTATTTGTTAATTAAACAATAGTATGAAAAGTTTTGAGATTTTATTATATGTATTTCTATTTCCCATTTATTTCTTTGTTTAAGATTATCTTGTTAATAAATTATTATTTTTTTAAGTTTTTTATTTTATTTTTCATATATATAGAAATATACTGGCGAAATCGAAATAGTTTTCGTGCTTAGTAATTTAGTATAATCTAATAATAGATTCATCTTTTAAGAAAATGAAATTTTCAAAGGAAATATAAATAGATTGAAAATTCAAAAATACATTTTTCTATTTAGACACCAGATATTAGAATTTGATGTAACAATTTGAAGTTTAATGCACTAATATTGACAATATTGAATTATAAATTACGTCTCTGATAGACAACTATAGTTATTGTCCTATTTTATTCCATATAAATTGTAATTTTGATTGATTATTTGTGGCTTAATCATCATATTTATACCAATCTTTTGGTTTTTTTCTTTATATAGGCGGTTTTCTACTTTTCTAGTTGTATAGAATAAATCTTTTATGTTAAAAAAACAGCTTGTTTCAAAATAAATTTATATTAATAGTCAATTTTATTATAAATATTTTATGAGTAATGTTATATTATCATTTTTCTATGCTATTTTAAATATAATATGTCTGCAGCGAGATGAGAAAAAACAAGTTTTATGTATTTTTTTAATGCTAAAAAGACATATCAATCTCATTTTAATCATAATTTTATTACTTTTAGCTGAATTATGTCGCTGAATAGCCGAATAAGTGGTGATAAATATGTCCACTAGCATAGAAAGAAATCGTACAATGATAATTTATCACATATAAAATACATTATCTAAAGTTGATAGAAGATAAAATCATCTTTTTGTGGATATATAGCCATAACAAACTTGGTTATATTTAAGATTTTTTTTCCTTATAATGGATATTTATATACTCTACTAGACATATCTAATATTAGTACATTTGTTTTGTTAACCAGAAAAGGTGAATTTATTGATTTTTTGGTCAATTCCAAGCTTTATATGTTGCCATATTTTTTTCTGTCTTAAAAAAAACCTAGAACCAAGTCCTGTTTGGCAAAAAAAACAATTTTTACTTGCTGATCATACTTTTATAAGCTAAGATACACATTCTGACTTTCTCATATTTCTCATTATCTGCGATTTTTTTTAATAATTAATGACATCGCAAAAAAAAGGGATTTTTTTTCTTGTAATAAAATAAAGTTTTCCCTATTGAAATTATCTTTTTAAAACGTAAAATACTTAGAAAATCATAAATTTTATATTTTTCTTGTTTCTGAAACTTTTATGTGTGGATTAAGTCGACTATTTTTTTTCTTTATTTTAGTGGTTTTTTTATGTGATAATAACTATCATATACACCAAATCGAAAAAATATGTTTTGAATTATAAATCGTTATAGATTATGCTTGATGTATTTTGATATGGGATTTTAGTAGAAAGTTTAAGGGTCCTATTATTTTTTTTTCTTTTAATGATCAATTACATAAAATATTGAATATATTTTTATATCTTATTAAAATATTCAATTATAAAAAAAGATTTTGATATCATTTAATTGATTTTGATGTCTTTTAAATAGGATTTTTATAGTATGTTTCTTATATACGAAAAAAAAGGTGGATAATGCTAAAATAGGTAATTTTTATGAGTTAAATGTCAAAAAAGCTGTTTAATTTATTAAGTAAATGAAGAAAAATGTTTTTTTTTCTTCTTTTTTTTTAATTTTATGTAATTTTTTTTTATATTTCTAATCATCTAAAATACCAACTTTTTCGATTTTTTATACACTGAGATATAATTAAAACCCAATATAATGTATTTTGTAAATTATTCACACACATCGATAACACATTTCGGTAAAATAGACATGATTTTGAGTTTAAATCTGCTTGCTAAAGTAAAACAAACAACAGATTTAATGATTAAAAATTTAAAGAAAGCATTTTTTATATACTATTCTGGTGATTTATATGCTATTTGATACATATAGTCGCCTAAATAACTATAAAGAGGGGCTAATTCTGTTAGATAGCTGAATAAAAACCCTTTTTTGGTATTTTTCTCTTGCAAATTAACACATCTAATGTTGAATATTTCTATAATAGAACATTTATAATAAATTGTTGTTAAAAAAATACATAAATTGTTAAATAGTTCAGCTAGGATGAAGAAAAAATGTCTATTTTAGAATACGGTGTTTGTTAAATACTATTTCTTTATTTATAATAATAGAAATTAGCATTTTTCTTTATATATCTAGTTATTAATAGTTTTATTTTCTGTTTTTTTCTTATAACATTTATTATAATGCATTTACCATATAATAAAAAAGTAGTTAGCCTTTTTTTTTAGATTTGTCATGTTTAAAAAGTAAATATATATGCAGAAATAATAAACATATTGCTCTGATATAAAGTGAAAAATGCATAAATACTTGATTTTATTATAAAAAGTGTATTTTATAGCAAAAAATTCGACAATTTATATATGATAATCTATGTTTTATGTTTCTATAAAAATAATATATTTATATTTTTTAAATTACGATGCAATGAACACAACAATAGAGTCGCCCTTCTAGGGTAGGGGCGACTCTATTATTATATTTATCACTCGTTTATGATATTATTTCTTACCATGTTTTCAATGATCAGTTAATCTTCATCTAAAATCTTTCAGTTTTAGTGAATAAAATATTTAGCCATTGATGTCTTTTACAAATTAAAAAGCCTTTTATCACTTTTTTGTAATGAAAAAAAAAACATCAAAATCTGTGCTAGATTACAAAATAAAACATAAATAAGAGATATAATTGCAAGATATAATCACTCTTCTATATTAAGATTGCTTCAACAGCAAATATTCATAAATTATATCCAAAAACGTAATAAATACATTTTTCGTCTTTTCTTGGCAACATAAAACCTGGATTTTATATAACTTGCATTATTTAAATTGTTGTATTTTGGATATTTTATATATATATGTTAAATAGAAGCAATTGTCTACAAAAGTTAACACAAATAAGTTCTGATGCTTTTTTCTATAGTAAAAGTTTACATTTATTTGTGATTTTAAATCTATTCGATTGACATAAAAAATCACATATCCGTGTTTGTAAAAAACGATAAAAAATACTATTAGTGGTATGAAACAATATAAAAAAGGTTTTTTATGCAATTCCTTCTGCTATAATTTGAAGTTTTTCGTTTTTAAAATCCATAAGCTGTAACAATAAAAACTTATCTTCTGTATCGTAGTGTGAGTTTTATCTTAAAAATACAATGTTTTTTTTCCCTTTTCTTGATAATCTGTTTTATTTGTTTATAAAATTACATAATAAGCCTTATGTGAATAAAAAAAGGTTTTTTTTGTTTTTATAGATAATTGATTTCAAATCATATGTTTAACTATTTAAAGATTAATATTTAATTGCATAATAATTTTTTTTCTTATAAATAGGTTTGAATATTACTCGTTACATTTTTATATGTTTTACTATATAAAAACGATTATTTTGTGTTTAACTATATATACTTTTATAGATTCTATCTCTTAAATTTTAAAAGACTGGGTTTATTCATATACATGATAGTCTTTTTTTATGCTCTTTGAATAACAAAAAAGATATTAATATGCTGAGAAACCTCTTCTATATGAACTATTTTATTATTTTATACTTTATTATATTTGATTTGAATAGCGTAATATAATGTTTTTATATTTATTCTCTAATCGATATAACTATTACATTATGATAAATTTTGTTTCTTTTTCTGTTTTTATATAAATAAAATCAAAAATCGTATGTTATTTTAGATTTTATTTTTATTTGTTAAACTAAATATTATATTTGTTGTTTTTTTTACAAATCGATAAAACCTAGAAAATTTATTATTATATTTTAAAACAATTTTATGGCTGTTTGGTCCTCTTTTTTTGTAAATGACTTTATATTTTTTTCGTTATCTTCCATTTTTTAATAAATCTAATAGTTAACTTTTCAAATGTGAACATAAATTTTATATTTCTAGATTTAAAAATTCATGGTTTTATCCACTCAAATTATTAAATTGCCAAGCATTTACTGTTTCAAGTGAATATTATAGTAGAATTTTCATATTTATAGAATTTTATTCAAGAATTATGGTATATTCCGAAGATATATGTTTTATAATGATTTTAGACGTGGGTTAAATAAAATCAATTTTGAAATTTTTTTTTTGAAATTTTATTTAGATGGATTTTGTCTGAAGGTTCAAATTTTACAATGATTATAGACATGGGTTTTATTTTAATTAATTTGGACTTTTTTTTTAGCAAGATTCAATCGAAGGTTTAAATTTTATAATAATTATAGACAAGGAAATAAATTAAATATACACTGTAAATTGAATAATTATTTGATATTATTTGTTATTATTTGATATTATTTATATATCAACATTTGCTGTTTTGTTTTTATGTTTTACGTTTTTCGTTGGATATAATTATTTGCTTACAATAATTCAATTTTGTATTTTAATGTATTAATAATCTTAAGCTTCTATAAGATGTTTTATCGTATATGTTAAATATTCTGTTTTGCTTCATTTTAGTTATAATAATCTTGATTTTTGAATTTTACATAAGAATGTATACAAAGGTTTAATATTGTTACTTTATATGAAATTATATTTTATTATTTATATCACTGCTATTACTAGAATTCTTTTATTTATATATTTTTTTGTAAAAATTTCGCGATTCTTGAAAAAAATTATATACTTTCTGGAATTGATGAATAGAAATATATGAATCCTTTTATTTTTTAGTTTTTATAAACCTGTGTTATGTTCTCAACAGTTTTCTTTTGGCCTTTATCTAAACAAAGCTGATCTAAAATGGTCATTGATCAAATTTACCCCTTTTCTAGATAAGAAAATTAAATTATACGATTTTTATCATGATATTTCCGTCTATTTCTTCGAAATTTTGTCATAATACTGATATTTTATCCATTGAGTTTATAAATATGCGTTTTTTTCTGAAAATGGGGCATATTTTTGAAAAAAAAACAAAGCTCTGTATATCCTTTATCATATTTTCTATTTTAGTTTATCTTTTTAATCATCGCTATGATAACATTAAAGTCCGAAAGTTCATGTCTATATGCTCTTATGCAACTGAGATCATAAAGATATAACTAAATGTCAACAATGCAATTATTTATACGATATTTTCATGTTTTATCTTTTTCAATGATAATTATACCATTATTTTTATGGTTTTTTGATATTTTTTTACTTTTTACCATCCCTTAATCCACAAAATTATTAATAATTTACTTTTTTATTGTAAAAGTAAAATTAATTCTTATTACTTTTATAATTATTATCTTTAAATTCTGAACAATGCTTTTTTCTTTCTATTATAAACAAAAAATATATTCATTCTATTTTATTTTTTTTTGTTATTATTGGATATTGTATCTTTAGATTAAGATATTCGAACACATCGTGATGTTAGAAAAGCGTTCTTAAATAAAATTATATGCTAGCATATTGTTTTTCTATTCTAATTTTGAACTTTCTAGATATAAAATATAGTTATCAAAACATTCGATTTTTCTTTTAAATTAGATTACGAGAAAGAATAACAAAAAAGAAAAATATTTTATATATAATGATACAATAAATTGTGATTTATTTTATTATATTTTTTAACCATTTTTTTACAAACTATTATACTTTTTTTTATAAATTATTTATCCGAAATATTCTTCTGATTTTATTTAAATTTTCATTTAGAATCTATAAATTATTAAATCACCATAAAATTATTAATATTGACATTTATAATAATAATACGCATATATATGTCTATTACATACATTAAACTAGATTTTCTGACTCTAAAGATCGACATATCAATTGTTCTTTATAATATTTAAAACCGAAATTTTTTTTATGTTAAGATTATTTGTTAATTAAACAATAGTATGAAAAGTTTTGAGATTTTATTATATGTATTTCTATTTCCCATTTATTTCTTTGTTTAAGATTATCTTGTTAATAAATTATTATTTTTTTAAGTTTTTTATTTTATTTTTCATATATATAGAAATATACTGGCGAAATCGAAATAGTTTTCGTGCTTAGTAATTTAGTATAATCTAATAATAGATTCATCTTTTAAGAAAATGAAATTTTCAAAGGAAATATAAATAGATTGAAAATTCAAAAATACATTTTTCTATTTAGACACCAGATATTAGAATTTGATGTAACAATTTGAAGTTTAATGCACTAATATTGACAATATTGAATTATAAATTACGTCTCTGATAGACAACTATAGTTATTGTCCTATTTTATTCCATATAAATTGTAATTTTGATTGATTATTTGTGGCTTAATCATCATATTTATACCAATCTTTTGGTTTTTTTCTTTATATAGGCGGTTTTCTACTTTTCTAGTTGTATAGAATAAATCTTTTATGTTAAAAAAACAGCTTGTTTCAAAATAAATTTATATTAATAGTCAATTTTATTATAAATATTTTATGAGTAATGTTATATTATCATTTTTCTATGCTATTTTAAATATAATATGTCTGCAGCGAGATGAGAAAAAACAAGTTTTATGTATTTTTTTAATGCTAAAAAGACATATCAATCTCATTTTAATCATAATTTTATTACTTTTAGCTGAATTATGTCGCTGAATAGCCGAATAAGTGGTGATAAATATGTCCACTAGCATAGAAAGAAATCGTACAATGATAATTTATCACATATAAAATACATTATCTAAAGTTGATAGAAGATAAAATCATCTTTTTGTGGATATATAGCCATAACAAACTTGGTTATATTTAAGATTTTTTTTCCTTATAATGGATATTTATATACTCTACTAGACATATCTAATATTAGTACATTTGTTTTGTTAACCAGAAAAGGTGAATTTATTGATTTTTTGGTCAATTCCAAGCTTTATATGTTGCCATATTTTTTTCTGTCTTAAAAAAAACCTAGAACCAAGTCCTGTTTGGCAAAAAAAACAATTTTTACTTGCTGATCATACTTTTATAAGCTAAGATACACATTCTGACTTTCTCATATTTCTCATTATCTGCGATTTTTTTTAATAATTAATGACATCGCAAAAAAAAGGGATTTTTTTTCTTGTAATAAAATAAAGTTTTCCCTATTGAAATTATCTTTTTAAAACGTAAAATACTTAGAAAATCATAAATTTTATATTTTTCTTGTTTCTGAAACTTTTATGTGTGGATTAAGTCGACTATTTTTTTTCTTTATTTTAGTGGTTTTTTTATGTGATAATAACTATCATATACACCAAATCGAAAAAATATGTTTTGAATTATAAATCGTTATAGATTATGCTTGATGTATTTTGATATGGGATTTTAGTAGAAAGTTTAAGGGTCCTATTATTTTTTTTTCTTTTAATGATCAATTACATAAAATATTGAATATATTTTTATATCTTATTAAAATATTCAATTATAAAAAAAGATTTTGATATCATTTAATTGATTTTGATGTCTTTTAAATAGGATTTTTATAGTATGTTTCTTATATACGAAAAAAAAGGTGGATAATGCTAAAATAGGTAATTTTTATGAGTTAAATGTCAAAAAAGCTGTTTAATTTATTAAGTAAATGAAGAAAAATGTTTTTTTTTCTTCTTTTTTTTTAATTTTATGTAATTTTTTTTTATATTTCTAATCATCTAAAATACCAACTTTTTCGATTTTTTATACACTGAGATATAATTAAAACCCAATATAATGTATTTTGTAAATTATTCACACACATCGATAACACATTTCGGTAAAATAGACATGATTTTGAGTTTAAATCTGCTTGCTAAAGTAAAACAAACAACAGATTTAATGATTAAAAATTTAAAGAAAGCATTTTTTATATACTATTCTGGTGATTTATATGCTATTTGATACATATAGTCGCCTAAATAACTATAAAGAGGGGCTAATTCTGTTAGATAGCTGAATAAAAACCCTTTTTTGGTATTTTTCTCTTGCAAATTAACACATCTAATGTTGAATATTTCTATAATAGAACATTTATAATAAATTGTTGTTAAAAAAATACATAAATTGTTAAATAGTTCAGCTAGGATGAAGAAAAAATGTCTATTTTAGAATACGGTGTTTGTTAAATACTATTTCTTTATTTATAATAATAGAAATTAGCATTTTTCTTTATATATCTAGTTATTAATAGTTTTATTTTCTGTTTTTTTCTTATAACATTTATTATAATGCATTTACCATATAATAAAAAAGTAGTTAGCCTTTTTTTTTAGATTTGTCATGTTTAAAAAGTAAATATATATGCAGAAATAATAAACATATTGCTCTGATATAAAGTGAAAAATGCATAAATACTTGATTTTATTATAAAAAGTGTATTTTATAGCAAAAAATTCGACAATTTATATATGATAATCTATGTTTTATGTTTCTATAAAAATAATATATTTATATTTTTTAAATTACGATGCAATGAACACAACAATAGAGTCGCCCTTCTAGGGTAGGGGCGACTCTATTATTATATTTATCACTCGTTTATGATATTATTTCTTACCATGTTTTCAATGATCAGTTAATCTTCATCTAAAATCTTTCAGTTTTAGTGAATAAAATATTTAGCCATTGATGTCTTTTACAAATTAAAAAGCCTTTTATCACTTTTTTGTAATGAAAAAAAAAACATCAAAATCTGTGCTAGATTACAAAATAAAACATAAATAAGAGATATAATTGCAAGATATAATCACTCTTCTATATTAAGATTGCTTCAACAGCAAATATTCATAAATTATATCCAAAAACGTAATAAATACATTTTTCGTCTTTTCTTGGCAACATAAAACCTGGATTTTATATAACTTGCATTATTTAAATTGTTGTATTTTGGATATTTTATATATATATGTTAAATAGAAGCAATTGTCTACAAAAGTTAACACAAATAAGTTCTGATGCTTTTTTCTATAGTAAAAGTTTACATTTATTTGTGATTTTAAATCTATTCGATTGACATAAAAAATCACATATCCGTGTTTGTAAAAAACGATAAAAAATACTATTAGTGGTATGAAACAATATAAAAAAGGTTTTTTATGCAATTCCTTCTGCTATAATTTGAAGTTTTTCGTTTTTAAAATCCATAAGCTGTAACAATAAAAACTTATCTTCTGTATCGTAGTGTGAGTTTTATCTTAAAAATACAATGTTTTTTTTCCCTTTTCTTGATAATCTGTTTTATTTGTTTATAAAATTACATAATAAGCCTTATGTGAATAAAAAAAGGTTTTTTTTGTTTTTATAGATAATTGATTTCAAATCATATGTTTAACTATTTAAAGATTAATATTTAATTGCATAATAATTTTTTTTCTTATAAATAGGTTTGAATATTACTCGTTACATTTTTATATGTTTTACTATATAAAAACGATTATTTTGTGTTTAACTATATATACTTTTATAGATTCTATCTCTTAAATTTTAAAAGACTGGGTTTATTCATATACATGATAGTCTTTTTTTATGCTCTTTGAATAACAAAAAAGATATTAATATGCTGAGAAACCTCTTCTATATGAACTATTTTATTATTTTATACTTTATTATATTTGATTTGAATAGCGTAATATAATGTTTTTATATTTATTCTCTAATCGATATAACTATTACATTATGATAAATTTTGTTTCTTTTTCTGTTTTTATATAAATAAAATCAAAAATCGTATGTTATTTTAGATTTTATTTTTATTTGTTAAACTAAATATTATATTTGTTGTTTTTTTTACAAATCGATAAAACCTAGAAAATTTATTATTATATTTTAAAACAATTTTATGGCTGTTTGGTCCTCTTTTTTTGTAAATGACTTTATATTTTTTTCGTTATCTTCCATTTTTTAATAAATCTAATAGTTAACTTTTCAAATGTGAACATAAATTTTATATTTCTAGATTTAAAAATTCATGGTTTTATCCACTCAAATTATTAAATTGCCAAGCATTTACTGTTTCAAGTGAATATTATAGTAGAATTTTCATATTTATAGAATTTTATTCAAGAATTATGGTATATTCCGAAGATATATGTTTTATAATGATTTTAGACGTGGGTTAAATAAAATCAATTTTGAAATTTTTTTTTTGAAATTTTATTTAGATGGATTTTGTCTGAAGGTTCAAATTTTACAATGATTATAGACATGGGTTTTATTTTAATTAATTTGGACTTTTTTTTTAGCAAGATTCAATCGAAGGTTTAAATTTTATAATAATTATAGACAAGGAAATAAATTAAATATACACTGTAAATTGAATAATTATTTGATATTATTTGTTATTATTTGATATTATTTATATATCAACATTTGCTGTTTTGTTTTTATGTTTTACGTTTTTCGTTGGATATAATTATTTGCTTACAATAATTCAATTTTGTATTTTAATGTATTAATAATCTTAAGCTTCTATAAGATGTTTTATCGTATATGTTAAATATTCTGTTTTGCTTCATTTTAGTTATAATAATCTTGATTTTTGAATTTTACATAAGAATGTATACAAAGGTTTAATATTGTTACTTTATATGAAATTATATTTTATTATTTATATCACTGCTATTACTAGAATTCTTTTATTTATATATTTTTTTGTAAAAATTTCGCGATTCTTGAAAAAAATTATATACTTTCTGGAATTGATGAATAGAAATATATGAATCCTTTTATTTTTTAGTTTTTATAAACCTGTGTTATGTTCTCAACAGTTTTCTTTTGGCCTTTATCTAAACAAAGCTGATCTAAAATGGTCATTGATCAAATTTACCCCTTTTCTAGATAAGAAAATTAAATTATACGATTTTTATCATGATATTTCCGTCTATTTCTTCGAAATTTTGTCATAATACTGATATTTTATCCATTGAGTTTATAAATATGCGTTTTTTTCTGAAAATGGGGCATATTTTTGAAAAAAAAACAAAGCTCTGTATATCCTTTATCATATTTTCTATTTTAGTTTATCTTTTTAATCATCGCTATGATAACATTAAAGTCCGAAAGTTCATGTCTATATGCTCTTATGCAACTGAGATCATAAAGATATAACTAAATGTCAACAATGCAATTATTTATACGATATTTTCATGTTTTATCTTTTTCAATGATAATTATACCATTATTTTTATGGTTTTTTGATATTTTTTTACTTTTTACCATCCCTTAATCCACAAAATTATTAATAATTTACTTTTTTATTGTAAAAGTAAAATTAATTCTTATTACTTTTATAATTATTATCTTTAAATTCTGAACAATGCTTTTTTCTTTCTATTATAAACAAAAAATATATTCATTCTATTTTATTTTTTTTTGTTATTATTGGATATTGTATCTTTAGATTAAGATATTCGAACACATCGTGATGTTAGAAAAGCGTTCTTAAATAAAATTATATGCTAGCATATTGTTTTTCTATTCTAATTTTGAACTTTCTAGATATAAAATATAGTTATCAAAACATTCGATTTTTCTTTTAAATTAGATTACGAGAAAGAATAACAAAAAAGAAAAATATTTTATATATAATGATACAATAAATTGTGATTTATTTTATTATATTTTTTAACCATTTTTTTACAAACTATTATACTTTTTTTTATAAATTATTTATCCGAAATATTCTTCTGATTTTATTTAAATTTTCATTTAGAATCTATAAATTATTAAATCACCATAAAATTATTAATATTGACATTTATAATAATAATACGCATATATATGTCTATTACATACATTAAACTAGATTTTCTGACTCTAAAGATCGACATATCAATTGTTCTTTATAATATTTAAAACCGAAATTTTTTTTATGTTAAGATTATTTGTTAATTAAACAATAGTATGAAAAGTTTTGAGATTTTATTATATGTATTTCTATTTCCCATTTATTTCTTTGTTTAAGATTATCTTGTTAATAAATTATTATTTTTTTAAGTTTTTTATTTTATTTTTCATATATATAGAAATATACTGGCGAAATCGAAATAGTTTTCGTGCTTAGTAATTTAGTATAATCTAATAATAGATTCATCTTTTAAGAAAATGAAATTTTCAAAGGAAATATAAATAGATTGAAAATTCAAAAATACATTTTTCTATTTAGACACCAGATATTACAATTTGATGTAACAATTTGAAGTTTAATGCACTAATATTGACAATATTGAATTATAAATTACGTCTCTGATAGACAACTATAGTTATTGTCCTATTTTATTCCATATAAATTGTAATTTTGATTGATTATTTGTGGCTTAATCATCATATTTATACCAATCTTTTGGTTTTTTTCTTTATATAGGCGGTTTTCTACTTTTCTAGTTGTATAGAATAAATCTTTTATGTTAAAAAAACAGCTTGTTTCAAAATAAATTTATATTAATAGTCAATTTTATTATAAATATTTTATGAGTAATGTTATATTATCATTTTTCTATGCTATTTTAAATATAATATGTCTGCAGCGAGATGAGAAAAAACAAGTTTTATGTATTTTTTTAATGCTAAAAAGACATATCAATCTCATTTTAATCATAATTTTATTACTTTTAGCTGAATTATGTCGCTGAATAGCCGAATAAGTGGTGATAAATATGTCCACTAGCATAGAAAGAAATCGTACAATGATAATTTATCACATATAAAATACATTATCTAAAGTTGATAGAAGATAAAATCATCTTTTTGTGGATATATAGCCATAACAAACTTGGTTATATTTAAGATTTTTTTTCCTTATAATGGATATTTATATACTCTACTAGACATATCTAATATTAGTACATTTGTTTTGTTAACCAGAAAAGGTGAATTTATTGATTTTTTGGTCAATTCCAAGCTTTATATGTTGCCATATTTTTTTCTGTCTTAAAAAAAACCTAGAACCAAGTCCTGTTTGGCAAAAAAAACAATTTTTACTTGCTGATCATACTTTTATAAGCTAAGATACACATTCTGACTTTCTCATATTTCTCATTATCTGCGATTTTTTTTAATAATTAATGACATCGCAAAAAAAAGGGATTTTTTTTCTTGTAATAAAATAAAGTTTTCCCTATTGAAATTATCTTTTTAAAACGTAAAATACTTAGAAAATCATAAATTTTATATTTTTCTTGTTTCTGAAACTTTTATGTGTGGATTAAGTCGACTATTTTTTTTCTTTATTTTAGTGGTTTTTTTATGTGATAATAACTATCATATACACCAAATCGAAAAAATATGTTTTGAATTATAAATCGTTATAGATTATGCTTGATGTATTTTGATATGGGATTTTAGTAGAAAGTTTAAGGGTCCTATTATTTTTTTTTCTTTTAATGATCAATTACATAAAATATTGAATATATTTTTATATCTTATTAAAATATTCAATTATAAAAAAAGATTTTGATATCATTTAATTGATTTTGATGTCTTTTAAATAGGATTTTTATAGTATGTTTCTTATATACGAAAAAAAAGGTGGATAATGCTAAAATAGGTAATTTTTATGAGTTAAATGTCAAAAAAGCTGTTTAATTTATTAAGTAAATGAAGAAAAATGTTTTTTTTTCTTCTTTTTTTTTAATTTTATGTAATTTTTTTTTATATTTCTAATCATCTAAAATACCAACTTTTTCGATTTTTTATACACTGAGATATAATTAAAACCCAATATAATGTATTTTGTAAATTATTCACACACATCGATAACACATTTCGGTAAAATAGACATGATTTTGAGTTTAAATCTGCTTGCTAAAGTAAAACAAACAACAGATTTAATGATTAAAAATTTAAAGAAAGCATTTTTTATATACTATTCTGGTGATTTATATGCTATTTGATACATATAGTCGCCTAAATAACTATAAAGAGGGGCTAATTCTGTTAGATAGCTGAATAAAAACCCTTTTTTGGTATTTTTCTCTTGCAAATTAACACATCTAATGTTGAATATTTCTATAATAGAACATTTATAATAAATTGTTGTTAAAAAAATACATAAATTGTTAAATAGTTCAGCTAGGATGAAGAAAAAATGTCTATTTTAGAATACGGTGTTTGTTAAATACTATTTCTTTATTTATAATAATAGAAATTAGCATTTTTCTTTATATATCTAGTTATTAATAGTTTTATTTTCTGTTTTTTTCTTATAACATTTATTATAATGCATTTACCATATAATAAAAAAGTAGTTAGCCTTTTTTTTTAGATTTGTCATGTTTAAAAAGTAAATATATATGCAGAAATAATAAACATATTGCTCTGATATAAAGTGAAAAATGCATAAATACTTGATTTTATTATAAAAAGTGTATTTTATAGCAAAAAATTCGACAATTTATATATGATAATCTATGTTTTATGTTTCTATAAAAATAATATATTTATATTTTTTAAATTACGATGCAATGAACACAACAATAGAGTCGCCCTTCTAGGGTAGGGGCGACTCTATTATTATATTTATCACTCGTTTATGATATTATTTCTTACCATGTTTTCAATGATCAGTTAATCTTCATCTAAAATCTTTCAGTTTTAGTGAATAAAATATTTAGCCATTGATGTCTTTTACAAATTAAAAAGCCTTTTATCACTTTTTTGTAATGAAAAAAAAAACATCAAAATCTGTGCTAGATTACAAAATAAAACATAAATAAGAGATATAATTGCAAGATATAATCACTCTTCTATATTAAGATTGCTTCAACAGCAAATATTCATAAATTATATCCAAAAACGTAATAAATACATTTTTCGTCTTTTCTTGGCAACATAAAACCTGGATTTTATATAACTTGCATTATTTAAATTGTTGTATTTTGGATATTTTATATATATATGTTAAATAGAAGCAATTGTCTACAAAAGTTAACACAAATAAGTTCTGATGCTTTTTTCTATAGTAAAAGTTTACATTTATTTGTGATTTTAAATCTATTCGATTGACATAAAAAATCACATATCCGTGTTTGTAAAAAACGATAAAAAATACTATTAGTGGTATGAAACAATATAAAAAAGGTTTTTTATGCAATTCCTTCTGCTATAATTTGAAGTTTTTCGTTTTTAAAATCCATAAGCTGTAACAATAAAAACTTATCTTCTGTATCGTAGTGTGAGTTTTATCTTAAAAATACAATGTTTTTTTTCCCTTTTCTTGATAATCTGTTTTATTTGTTTATAAAATTACATAATAAGCCTTATGTGAATAAAAAAAGGTTTTTTTTGTTTTTATAGATAATTGATTTCAAATCATATGTTTAACTATTTAAAGATTAATATTTAATTGCATAATAATTTTTTTTCTTATAAATAGGTTTGAATATTACTCGTTACATTTTTATATGTTTTACTATATAAAAACGATTATTTTGTGTTTAACTATATATACTTTTATAGATTCTATCTCTTAAATTTTAAAAGACTGGGTTTATTCATATACATGATAGTCTTTTTTTATGCTCTTTGAATAACAAAAAAGATATTAATATGCTGAGAAACCTCTTCTATATGAACTATTTTATTATTTTATACTTTATTATATTTGATTTGAATAGCGTAATATAATGTTTTTATATTTATTCTCTAATCGATATAACTATTACATTATGATAAATTTTGTTTCTTTTTCTGTTTTTATATAAATAAAATCAAAAATCGTATGTTATTTTAGATTTTATTTTTATTTGTTAAACTAAATATTATATTTGTTGTTTTTTTTACAAATCGATAAAACCTAGAAAATTTATTATTATATTTTAAAACAATTTTATGGCTGTTTGGTCCTCTTTTTTTGTAAATGACTTTATATTTTTTTCGTTATCTTCCATTTTTTAATAAATCTAATAGTTAACTTTTCAAATGTGAACATAAATTTTATATTTCTAGATTTAAAAATTCATGGTTTTATCCACTCAAATTATTAAATTGCCAAGCATTTACTGTTTCAAGTGAATATTATAGTAGAATTTTCATATTTATAGAATTTTATTCAAGAATTATGGTATATTCCGAAGATATATGTTTTATAATGATTTTAGACGTGGGTTAAATAAAATCAATTTTGAAATTTTTTTTTTGAAATTTTATTTAGATGGATTTTGTCTGAAGGTTCAAATTTTACAATGATTATAGACATGGGTTTTATTTTAATTAATTTGGACTTTTTTTTTAGCAAGATTCAATCGAAGGTTTAAATTTTATAATAATTATAGACAAGGAAATAAATTAAATATACACTGTAAATTGAATAATTATTTGATATTATTTGTTATTATTTGATATTATTTATATATCAACATTTGCTGTTTTGTTTTTATGTTTTACGTTTTTCGTTGGATATAATTATTTGCTTACAATAATTCAATTTTGTATTTTAATGTATTAATAATCTTAAGCTTCTATAAGATGTTTTATCGTATATGTTAAATATTCTGTTTTGCTTCATTTTAGTTATAATAATCTTGATTTTTGAATTTTACATAAGAATGTATACAAAGGTTTAATATTGTTACTTTATATGAAATTATATTTTATTATTTATATCACTGCTATTACTAGAATTCTTTTATTTATATATTTTTTTGTAAAAATTTCGCGATTCTTGAAAAAAATTATATACTTTCTGGAATTGATGAATAGAAATATATGAATCCTTTTATTTTTTAGTTTTTATAAACCTGTGTTATGTTCTCAACAGTTTTCTTTTGGCCTTTATCTAAACAAAGCTGATCTAAAATGGTCATTGATCAAATTTACCCCTTTTCTAGATAAGAAAATTAAATTATACGATTTTTATCATGATATTTCCGTCTATTTCTTCGAAATTTTGTCATAATACTGATATTTTATCCATTGAGTTTATAAATATGCGTTTTTTTCTGAAAATGGGGCATATTTTTGAAAAAAAAACAAAGCTCTGTATATCCTTTATCATATTTTCTATTTTAGTTTATCTTTTTAATCATCGCTATGATAACATTAAAGTCCGAAAGTTCATGTCTATATGCTCTTATGCAACTGAGATCATAAAGATATAACTAAATGTCAACAATGCAATTATTTATACGATATTTTCATGTTTTATCTTTTTCAATGATAATTATACCATTATTTTTATGGTTTTTTGATATTTTTTTACTTTTTACCATCCCTTAATCCACAAAATTATTAATAATTTACTTTTTTATTGTAAAAGTAAAATTAATTCTTATTACTTTTATAATTATTATCTTTAAATTCTGAACAATGCTTTTTTCTTTCTATTATAAACAAAAAATATATTCATTCTATTTTATTTTTTTTTGTTATTATTGGATATTGTATCTTTAGATTAAGATATTCGAACACATCGTGATGTTAGAAAAGCGTTCTTAAATAAAATTATATGCTAGCATATTGTTTTTCTATTCTAATTTTGAACTTTCTAGATATAAAATATAGTTATCAAAACATTCGATTTTTCTTTTAAATTAGATTACGAGAAAGAATAACAAAAAAGAAAAATATTTTATATATAATGATACAATAAATTGTGATTTATTTTATTATATTTTTTAACCATTTTTTTACAAACTATTATACTTTTTTTTATAAATTATTTATCCGAAATATTTTTCTGATTTTATTTAAATTTTCATTTAGAATCTATAAATTATTAAATCACCATAAAATTATTAATATTGACATTTATAATAATAATACGCATATATATGTCTATTACATACATTAAACTAGATTTTCTGACTCTAAAGATCGACATATCAATTGTTCTTTATAATATTTAAAACCGAAATTTTTTTTATGTTAAGATTATTTGTTAATTAAACAATAGTATGAAAAGTTTTGAGATTTTATTATATGTATTTCTATTTCCCATTTATTTCTTTGTTTAAGATTATCTTGTTAATAAATTATTATTTTTTTAAGTTTTTTATTTTATTTTTCATATATATAGAAATATACTGGCGAAATCGAAATAGTTTTCGTGCTTAGTAATTTAGTATAATCTAATAATAGATTCATCTTTTAAGAAAATGAAATTTTCAAAGGAAATATAAATAGATTGAAAATTCAAAAATACATTTTTCTATTTAGACACCAGATATTAGAATTTGATGTAACAATTTGAAGTTTAATGCACTAATATTGACAATATTGAATTATAAATTACGTCTCTGATAGACAACTATAGTTATTGTCCTATTTTATTCCATATAAATTGTAATTTTGATTGATTATTTGTGGCTTAATCATCATATTTATACCAATCTTTTGGTTTTTTTCTTTATATAGGCGGTTTTCTACTTTTCTAGTTGTATAGAATAAATCTTTTATGTTAAAAAAACAGCTTGTTTCAAAATAAATTTATATTAATAGTCAATTTTATTATAAATATTTTATGAGTAATGTTATATTATCATTTTTCTATGCTATTTTAAATATAATATGTCTGCAGCGAGATGAGAAAAAACAAGTTTTATGTATTTTTTTAATGCTAAAAAGACATATCAATCTCATTTTAATCATAATTTTATTACTTTTAGCTGAATTATGTCGCTGAATAGCCGAATAAGTGGTGATAAATATGTCCACTAGCATAGAAAGAAATCGTACAATGATAATTTATCACATATAAAATACATTATCTAAAGTTGATAGAAGATAAAATCATCTTTTTGTGGATATATAGCCATAACAAACTTGGTTATATTTAAGATTTTTTTTCCTTATAATGGATATTTATATACTCTACTAGACATATCTAATATTAGTACATTTGTTTTGTTAACCAGAAAAGGTGAATTTATTGATTTTTTGGTCAATTCCAAGCTTTATATGTTGCCATATTTTTTTCTGTCTTAAAAAAAACCTAGAACCAAGTCCTGTTTGGCAAAAAAAACAATTTTTACTTGCTGATCATACTTTTATAAGCTAAGATACACATTCTGACTTTCTCATATTTCTCATTATCTGCGATTTTTTTTAATAATTAATGACATCGCAAAAAAAAGGGATTTTTTTTCTTGTAATAAAATAAAGTTTTCCCTATTGAAATTATCTTTTTAAAACGTAAAATACTTAGAAAATCATAAATTTTATATTTTTCTTGTTTCTGAAACTTTTATGTGTGGATTAAGTCGACTATTTTTTTTCTTTATTTTAGTGGTTTTTTTATGTGATAATAACTATCATATACACCAAATCGAAAAAATATGTTTTGAATTATAAATCGTTATAGATTATGCTTGATGTATTTTGATATGGGATTTTAGTAGAAAGTTTAAGGGTCCTATTATTTTTTTTTCTTTTAATGATCAATTACATAAAATATTGAATATATTTTTATATCTTATTAAAATATTCAATTATAAAAAAAGATTTTGATATCATTTAATTGATTTTGATGTCTTTTAAATAGGATTTTTATAGTATGTTTCTTATATACGAAAAAAAAGGTGGATAATGCTAAAATAGGTAATTTTTATGAGTTAAATGTCAAAAAAGCTGTTTTATTTATTAAGTAAATGAATAAAAATGTTTTTTTTTCTTCTTTTTTTTTAATTTTATGTAATTTTTTTTTATATTTCTAATCATCTAAAATACCAACTTTTTCGATTTTTTATACACTGAGATATAATTAAAACCCAATATAATGTATTTTGTAAATTATTCACACACATCGATAACACATTTCGGTAAAATAGACATGATTTTGAGTTTAAATCTGCTTGCTAAAGTAAAACAAACAACAGATTTAATGATTAAAAATTTAAAGAAAGCATTTTTTATATACTATTCTGGTGATTTATATGCTATTTGATACATATAGTCGCCTAAATAACTATAAAGAGGGGCTAATTCTGTTAGATAGCTGAATAAAAACCCTTTTTTGGTATTTTTCTCTTGCAAATTAACACATCTAATGTTGAATATTTCTATAATAGAACATTTATAATAAATTGTTGTTAAAAAAATACATAAATTGTTAAATAGTTCAGCTAGGATGAAGAAAAAATGTCTATTTTAGAATACGGTGTTTGTTAAATACTATTTCTTTATTTATAATAATAGAAATTAGCATTTTTCTTTATATATCTAGTTATTAATAGTTTTATTTTCTGTTTTTTTCTTATAACATTTATTATAATGCATTTACCATATAATAAAAAAGTAGTTAGCCTTTTTTTTTAGATTTGTCATGTTTAAAAAGTAAATATATATGCAGAAATAATAAACATATTGCTCTGATATAAAGTGAAAAATGCATAAATACTTGATTTTATTATAAAAAGTGTATTTTATAGCAAAAAATTCGACAATTTATATATGATAATCTATGTTTTATGTTTCTATAAAAATAATATATTTATATTTTTTAAATTACGATGCAATGAACACAACAATAGAGTCGCCCTTCTAGGGTAGGGGCGACTCTATTATTATATTTATCACTCGTTTATGATATTATTTCTTACCATGTTTTCAATGATCAGTTAATCTTCATCTAAAATCTTTCAGTTTTAGTGAATAAAATATTTAGCCATTGATGTCTTTTACAAATTAAAAAGCCTTTTATCACTTTTTTGTAATGAAAAAAAAAACATCAAAATCTGTGCTAGATTACAAAATAAAACATAAATAAGAGATATAATTGCAAGATATAATCACTCTTCTATATTAAGATTGCTTCAACAGCAAATATTCATAAATTATATCCAAAAACGTAATAAATACATTTTTCGTCTTTTCTTGGCAACATAAAACCTGGATTTTATATAACTTGCATTATTTAAATTGTTGTATTTTGGATATTTTATATATATATGTTAAATAGAAGCAATTGTCTACAAAAGTTAACACAAATAAGTTCTGATGCTTTTTTCTATAGTAAAAGTTTACATTTATTTGTGATTTTAAATCTATTCGATTGACATAAAAAATCACATATCCGTGTTTGTAAAAAACGATAAAAAATACTATTAGTGGTATGAAACAATATAAAAAAGGTTTTTTATGCAATTCCTTCTGCTATAATTTGAAGTTTTTCGTTTTTAAAATCCATAAGCTGTAACAATAAAAACTTATCTTCTGTATCGTAGTGTGAGTTTTATCTTAAAAATACAATGTTTTTTTTCCCTTTTCTTGATAATCTGTTTTATTTGTTTATAAAATTACATAATAAGCCTTATGTGAATAAAAAAAGGTTTTTTTTGTTTTTATAGATAATTGATTTCAAATCATATGTTTAACTATTTAAAGATTAATATTTAATTGCATAATAATTTTTTTTCTTATAAATAGGTTTGAATATTACTCGTTACATTTTTATATGTTTTACTATATAAAAACGATTATTTTGTGTTTAACTATATATACTTTTATAGATTCTATCTCTTAAATTTTAAAAGACTGGGTTTATTCATATACATGATAGTCTTTTTTTATGCTCTTTGAATAACAAAAAAGATATTAATATGCTGAGAAACCTCTTCTATATGAACTATTTTATTATTTTATACTTTATTATATTTGATTTGAATAGCGTAATATAATGTTTTTATATTTATTCTCTAATCGATATAACTATTACATTATGATAAATTTTGTTTCTTTTTCTGTTTTTATATAAATAAAATCAAAAATCGTATGTTATTTTAGATTTTATTTTTATTTGTTAAACTAAATATTATATTTGTTGTTTTTTTTACAAATCGATAAAACCTAGAAAATTTATTATTATATTTTAAAACAATTTTATGGCTGTTTGGTCCTCTTTTTTTGTAAATGACTTTATATTTTTTTCGTTATCTTCCATTTTTTAATAAATCTAATAGTTAACTTTTCAAATGTGAACATAAATTTTATATTTCTAGATTTAAAAATTCATGGTTTTATCCACTCAAATTATTAAATTGCCAAGCATTTACTGTTTCAAGTGAATATTATAGTAGAATTTTCATATTTATAGAATTTTATTCAAGAATTATGGTATATTCCGAAGATATATGTTTTATAATGATTTTAGACGTGGGTTAAATAAAATCAATTTTGAAATTTTTTTTTTGAAATTTTATTTAGATGGATTTTGTCTGAAGGTTCAAATTTTACAATGATTATAGACATGGGTTTTATTTTAATTAATTTGGACTTTTTTTTTAGCAAGATTCAATCGAAGGTTTAAATTTTATAATAATTATAGACAAGGAAATAAATTAAATATACACTGTAAATTGAATAATTATTTGATATTATTTGTTATTATTTGATATTATTTATATATCAACATTTGCTGTTTTGTTTTTATGTTTTACGTTTTTCGTTGGATATAATTATTTGCTTACAATAATTCAATTTTGTATTTTAATGTATTAATAATCTTAAGCTTCTATAAGATGTTTTATCGTATATGTTAAATATTCTGTTTTGCTTCATTTTAGTTATAATAATCTTGATTTTTGAATTTTACATAAGAATGTATACAAAGGTTTAATATTGTTACTTTATATGAAATTATATTTTATTATTTATATCACTGCTATTACTAGAATTCTTTTATTTATATATTTTTTTGTAAAAATTTCGCGATTCTTGAAAAAAATTATATACTTTCTGGAATTGATGAATAGAAATATATGAATCCTTTTATTTTTTAGTTTTTATAAACCTGTGTTATGTTCTCAACAGTTTTCTTTTGGCCTTTATCTAAACAAAGCTGATCTAAAATGGTCATTGATCAAATTTACCCCTTTTCTAGATAAGAAAATTAAATTATACGATTTTTATCATGATATTTCCGTCTATTTCTTCGAAATTTTGTCATAATACTGATATTTTATCCATTGAGTTTATAAATATGCGTTTTTTTCTGAAAATGGGGCATATTTTTGAAAAAAAAACAAAGCTCTGTATATCCTTTATCATATTTTCTATTTTAGTTTATCTTTTTAATCATCGCTATGATAACATTAAAGTCCGAAAGTTCATGTCTATATGCTCTTATGCAACTGAGATCATAAAGATATAACTAAATGTCAACAATGCAATTATTTATACGATATTTTCATGTTTTATCTTTTTCAATGATAATTATACCATTATTTTTATGGTTTTTTGATATTTTTTTACTTTTTACCATCCCTTAATCCACAAAATTATTAATAATTTACTTTTTTATTGTAAAAGTAAAATTAATTCTTATTACTTTTATAATTATTATCTTTAAATTCTGAACAATGCTTTTTTCTTTCTATTATAAACAAAAAATATATTCATTCTATTTTATTTTTTTTTGTTATTATTGGATATTGTATCTTTAGATTAAGATATTCGAACACATCGTGATGTTAGAAAAGCGTTCTTAAATAAAATTATATGCTAGCATATTGTTTTTCTATTCTAATTTTGAACTTTCTAGATATAAAATATAGTTATCAAAACATTCGATTTTTCTTTTAAATTAGATTACGAGAAAGAATAACAAAAAAGAAAAATATTTTATATATAATGATACAATAAATTGTGATTTATTTTATTATATTTTTTAACCATTTTTTTACAAACTATTATACTTTTTTTTATAAATTATTTATCCGAAATATTCTTCTGATTTTATTTAAATTTTCATTTAGAATCTATAAATTATTAAATCACCATAAAATTATTAATATTGACATTTATAATAATAATACGCATATATATGTCTATTACATACATTAAACTAGATTTTCTGACTCTAAAGATCGACATATCAATTGTTCTTTATAATATTTAAAACCGAAATTTTTTTTATGTTAAGATTATTTGTTAATTAAACAATAGTATGAAAAGTTTTGAGATTTTATTATATGTATTTCTATTTCCCATTTATTTCTTTGTTTAAGATTATCTTGTTAATAAATTATTATTTTTTTAAGTTTTTTATTTTATTTTTCATATATATAGAAATATACTGGCGAAATCGAAATAGTTTTCGTGCTTAGTAATTTAGTATAATCTAATAATAGATTCATCTTTTAAGAAAATGAAATTTTCAAAGGAAATATAAATAGATTGAAAATTCAAAAATACATTTTTCTATTTAGACACCAGATATTAGAATTTGATGTAACAATTTGAAGTTTAATGCACTAATATTGACAATATTGAATTATAAATTACGTCTCTGATAGACAACTATAGTTATTGTCCTATTTTATTCCATATAAATTGTAATTTTGATTGATTATTTGTGGCTTAATCATCATATTTATACCAATCTTTTGGTTTTTTTCTTTATATAGGCGGTTTTCTACTTTTCTAGTTGTATAGAATAAATCTTTTATGTTAAAAAAACAGCTTGTTTCAAAATAAATTTATATTAATAGTCAATTTTATTATAAATATTTTATGAGTAATGTTATATTATCATTTTTCTATGCTATTTTAAATATAATATGTCTGCAGCGAGATGAGAAAAAACAAGTTTTATGTATTTTTTTAATGCTAAAAAGACATATCAATCTCATTTTAATCATAATTTTATTACTTTTAGCTGAATTATGTCGCTGAATAGCCGAATAAGTGGTGATAAATATGTCCACTAGCATAGAAAGAAATCGTACAATGATAATTTATCACATATAAAATACATTATCTAAAGTTGATAGAAGATAAAATCATCTTTTTGTGGATATATAGCCATAACAAACTTGGTTATATTTAAGATTTTTTTTCCTTATAATGGATATTTATATACTCTACTAGACATATCTAATATTAGTACATTTGTTTTGTTAACCAGAAAAGGTGAATTTATTGATTTTTTGGTCAATTCCAAGCTTTATATGTTGCCATATTTTTTTCTGTCTTAAAAAAAACCTAGAACCAAGTCCTGTTTGGCAAAAAAAACAATTTTTACTTGCTGATCATACTTTTATAAGCTAAGATACACATTCTGACTTTCTCATATTTCTCATTATCTGCGATTTTTTTTAATAATTAATGACATCGCAAAAAAAAGGGATTTTTTTTCTTGTAATAAAATAAAGTTTTCCCTATTGAAATTATCTTTTTAAAACGTAAAATACTTAGAAAATCATAAATTTTATATTTTTCTTGTTTCTGAAACTTTTATGTGTGGATTAAGTCGACTATTTTTTTTCTTTATTTTAGTGGTTTTTTTATGTGATAATAACTATCATATACACCAAATCGAAAAAATATGTTTTGAATTATAAATCGTTATAGATTATGCTTGATGTATTTTGATATGGGATTTTAGTAGAAAGTTTAAGGGTCCTATTATTTTTTTTTCTTTTAATGATCAATTACATAAAATATTGAATATATTTTTATATCTTATTAAAATATTCAATTATAAAAAAAGATTTTGATATCATTTAATTGATTTTGATGTCTTTTAAATAGGATTTTTATAGTATGTTTCTTATATACGAAAAAAAAGGTGGATAATGCTAAAATAGGTAATTTTTATGAGTTAAATGTCAAAAAAGCTGTTTTATTTATTAAGTAAATGAATAAAAATGTTTTTTTTTCTTCTTTTTTTTTAATTTTATGTAATTTTTTTTTATATTTCTAATCATCTAAAATACCAACTTTTTCGATTTTTTATACACTGAGATATAATTAAAACCCAATATAATGTATTTTGTAAATTATTCACACACATCGATAACACATTTCGGTAAAATAGACATGATTTTGAGTTTAAATCTGCTTGCTAAAGTAAAACAAACAACAGATTTAATGATTAAAAATTTAAAGAAAGCATTTTTTATATACTATTCTGGTGATTTATATGCTATTTGATACATATAGTCGCCTAAATAACTATAAAGAGGGGCTAATTCTGTTAGATAGCTGAATAAAAACCCTTTTTTGGTATTTTTCTCTTGCAAATTAACACATCTAATGTTGAATATTTCTATAATAGAACATTTATAATAAATTGTTGTTAAAAAAATACATAAATTGTTAAATAGTTCAGCTAGGATGAAGAAAAAATGTCTATTTTAGAATACGGTGTTTGTTAAATACTATTTCTTTATTTATAATAATAGAAATTAGCATTTTTCTTTATATATCTAGTTATTAATAGTTTTATTTTCTGTTTTTTTCTTATAACATTTATTATAATGCATTTACCATATAATAAAAAAGTAGTTAGCCTTTTTTTTTAGATTTGTCATGTTTAAAAAGTAAATATATATGCAGAAATAATAAACATATTGCTCTGATATAAAGTGAAAAATGCATAAATACTTGATTTTATTATAAAAAGTGTATTTTATAGCAAAAAATTCGACAATTTATATATGATAATCTATGTTTTATGTTTCTATAAAAATAATATATTTATATTTTTTAAATTACGATGCAATGAACACAACAATAGAGTCGCCCTTCTAGGGTAGGGGCGACTCTATTATTATATTTATCACTCGTTTATGATATTATTTCTTACCATGTTTTCAATGATCAGTTAATCTTCATCTAAAATCTTTCAGTTTTAGTGAATAAAATATTTAGCCATTGATGTCTTTTACAAATTAAAAAGCCTTTTATCACTTTTTTGTAATGAAAAAAAAAACATCAAAATCTGTGCTAGATTACAAAATAAAACATAAATAAGAGATATAATTGCAAGATATAATCACTCTTCTATATTAAGATTGCTTCAACAGCAAATATTCATAAATTATATCCAAAAACGTAATAAATACATTTTTCGTCTTTTCTTGGCAACATAAAACCTGGATTTTATATAACTTGCATTATTTAAATTGTTGTATTTTGGATATTTTATATATATATGTTAAATAGAAGCAATTGTCTACAAAAGTTAACACAAATAAGTTCTGATGCTTTTTTCTATAGTAAAAGTTTACATTTATTTGTGATTTTAAATCTATTCGATTGACATAAAAAATCACATATCCGTGTTTGTAAAAAACGATAAAAAATACTATTAGTGGTATGAAACAATATAAAAAAGGTTTTTTATGCAATTCCTTCTGCTATAATTTGAAGTTTTTCGTTTTTAAAATCCATAAGCTGTAACAATAAAAACTTATCTTCTGTATCGTAGTGTGAGTTTTATCTTAAAAATACAATGTTTTTTTTCCCTTTTCTTGATAATCTGTTTTATTTGTTTATAAAATTACATAATAAGCCTTATGTGAATAAAAAAAGGTTTTTTTTGTTTTTATAGATAATTGATTTCAAATCATATGTTTAACTATTTAAAGATTAATATTTAATTGCATAATAATTTTTTTTCTTATAAATAGGTTTGAATATTACTCGTTACATTTTTATATGTTTTACTATATAAAAACGATTATTTTGTGTTTAACTATATATACTTTTATAGATTCTATCTCTTAAATTTTAAAAGACTGGGTTTATTCATATACATGATAGTCTTTTTTTATGCTCTTTGAATAACAAAAAAGATATTAATATGCTGAGAAACCTCTTCTATATGAACTATTTTATTATTTTATACTTTATTATATTTGATTTGAATAGCGTAATATAATGTTTTTATATTTATTCTCTAATCGATATAACTATTACATTATGATAAATTTTGTTTCTTTTTCTGTTTTTATATAAATAAAATCAAAAATCGTATGTTATTTTAGATTTTATTTTTATTTGTTAAACTAAATATTATATTTGTTGTTTTTTTTACAAATCGATAAAACCTAGAAAATTTATTATTATATTTTAAAACAATTTTATGGCTGTTTGGTCCTCTTTTTTTGTAAATGACTTTATATTTTTTTCGTTATCTTCCATTTTTTAATAAATCTAATAGTTAACTTTTCAAATGTGAACATAAATTTTATATTTCTAGATTTAAAAATTCATGGTTTTATCCACTCAAATTATTAAATTGCCAAGCATTTACTGTTTCAAGTGAATATTATAGTAGAATTTTCATATTTATAGAATTTTATTCAAGAATTATGGTATATTCCGAAGATATATGTTTTATAATGATTTTAGACGTGGGTTAAATAAAATCAATTTTGAAATTTTTTTTTTGAAATTTTATTTAGATGGATTTTGTCTGAAGGTTCAAATTTTACAATGATTATAGACATGGGTTTTATTTTAATTAATTTGGACTTTTTTTTTAGCAAGATTCAATCGAAGGTTTAAATTTTATAATAATTATAGACAAGGAAATAAATTAAATATACACTGTAAATTGAATAATTATTTGATATTATTTGTTATTATTTGATATTATTTATATATCAACATTTGCTGTTTTGTTTTTATGTTTTACGTTTTTCGTTGGATATAATTATTTGCTTACAATAATTCAATTTTGTATTTTAATGTATTAATAATCTTAAGCTTCTATAAGATGTTTTATCGTATATGTTAAATATTCTGTTTTGCTTCATTTTAGTTATAATAATCTTGATTTTTGAATTTTACATAAGAATGTATACAAAGGTTTAATATTGTTACTTTATATGAAATTATATTTTATTATTTATATCACTGCTATTACTAGAATTCTTTTATTTATATATTTTTTTGTAAAAATTTCGCGATTCTTGAAAAAAATTATATACTTTCTGGAATTGATGAATAGAAATATATGAATCCTTTTATTTTTTAGTTTTTATAAACCTGTGTTATGTTCTCAACAGTTTTCTTTTGGCCTTTATCTAAACAAAGCTGATCTAAAATGGTCATTGATCAAATTTACCCCTTTTCTAGATAAGAAAATTAAATTATACGATTTTTATCATGATATTTCCGTCTATTTCTTCGAAATTTTGTCATAATACTGATATTTTATCCATTGAGTTTATAAATATGCGTTTTTTTCTGAAAATGGGGCATATTTTTGAAAAAAAAACAAAGCTCTGTATATCCTTTATCATATTTTCTATTTTAGTTTATCTTTTTAATCATCGCTATGATAACATTAAAGTCCGAAAGTTCATGTCTATATGCTCTTATGCAACTGAGATCATAAAGATATAACTAAATGTCAACAATGCAATTATTTATACGATATTTTCATGTTTTATCTTTTTCAATGATAATTATACCATTATTTTTATGGTTTTTTGATATTTTTTTACTTTTTACCATCCCTTAATCCACAAAATTATTAATAATTTACTTTTTTATTGTAAAAGTAAAATTAATTCTTATTACTTTTATAATTATTATCTTTAAATTCTGAACAATGCTTTTTTCTTTCTATTATAAACAAAAAATATATTCATTCTATTTTATTTTTTTTTGTTATTATTGGATATTGTATCTTTAGATTAAGATATTCGAACACATCGTGATGTTAGAAAAGCGTTCTTAAATAAAATTATATGCTAGCATATTGTTTTTCTATTCTAATTTTGAACTTTCTAGATATAAAATATAGTTATCAAAACATTCGATTTTTCTTTTAAATTAGATTACGAGAAAGAATAACAAAAAAGAAAAATATTTTATATATAATGATACAATAAATTGTGATTTATTTTATTATATTTTTTAACCATTTTTTTACAAACTATTATACTTTTTTTTATAAATTATTTATCCGAAATATTCTTCTGATTTTATTTAAATTTTCATTTAGAATCTATAAATTATTAAATCACCATAAAATTATTAATATTGACATTTATAATAATAATACGCATATATATGTCTATTACATACATTAAACTAGATTTTCTGACTCTAAAGATCGACATATCAATTGTTCTTTATAATATTTAAAACCGAAATTTTTTTTATGTTAAGATTATTTGTTAATTAAACAATAGTATGAAAAGTTTTGAGATTTTATTATATGTATTTCTATTTCCCATTTATTTCTTTGTTTAAGATTATCTTGTTAATAAATTATTATTTTTTTAAGTTTTTTATTTTATTTTTCATATATATAGAAATATACTGGCGAAATCGAAATAGTTTTCGTGCTTAGTAATTTAGTATAATCTAATAATAGATTCATCTTTTAAGAAAATGAAATTTTCAAAGGAAATATAAATAGATTGAAAATTCAAAAATACATTTTTCTATTTAGACACCAGATATTAGAATTTGATGTAACAATTTGAAGTTTAATGCACTAATATTGACAATATTGAATTATAAATTACGTCTCTGATAGACAACTATAGTTATTGTCCTATTTTATTCCATATAAATTGTAATTTTGATTGATTATTTGTGGCTTAATCATCATATTTATACCAATCTTTTGGTTTTTTTCTTTATATAGGCGGTTTTCTACTTTTCTAGTTGTATAGAATAAATCTTTTATGTTAAAAAAACAGCTTGTTTCAAAATAAATTTATATTAATAGTCAATTTTATTATAAATATTTTATGAGTAATGTTATATTATCATTTTTCTATGCTATTTTAAATATAATATGTCTGCAGCGAGATGAGAAAAAACAAGTTTTATGTATTTTTTTAATGCTAAAAAGACATATCAATCTCATTTTAATCATAATTTTATTACTTTTAGCTGAATTATGTCGCTGAATAGCCGAATAAGTGGTGATAAATATGTCCACTAGCATAGAAAGAAATCGTACAATGATAATTTATCACATATAAAATACATTATCTAAAGTTGATAGAAGATAAAATCATCTTTTTGTGGATATATAGCCATAACAAACTTGGTTATATTTAAGATTTTTTTGCCTTATAATGGATATTTATATACTCTACTAGACATATCTAATATTAGTACATTTGTTTTGTTAACCAGAAAAGGTGAATTTATTGATTTTTTGGTCAATTCCAAGCTTTATATGTTGCCATATTTTTTTCTGTCTTAAAAAAAACCTAGAACCAAGTCCTGTTTGGCAAAAAAAACAATTTTTACTTGCTGATCAAACTTTTATAAGCTAAGATACACATTCTGACTTTCTCATATTTCTCATTATCTGCGATTTTTTTTAATAATTAATGACATCGCAAAAAAAAGGGATTTTTTTTCTTGTAATAAAATAAAGTTTTCCCTATTGAAATTATCTTTTTA